>NW_027115705.1:1015208-1029596 GCF_000696795.3 Halyomorpha halys | reverse complement strand
CTAGAAGGTAAGGAATCTCGTGAGAAAGGCACGATTATCTCTAATTATGTTTGGTATTATGATCTCTCTTTAAGATTGTTATTTCTTCGTACATTGACCTATACTTGCACCTTGTTAATTATATTTTTGATGTGCGAGAACTTGTTTAAAATTATTCTTGATTAATATCATTACTTGATTGTGTCCTTTAAAGAATGGTTATTTCAAAAACAATAAATAAATAAAATAAACCTGAATGTGTTAATTAAACGAAAGTGTTGCGCAACAATAAAATTTGGTATCCTTTACAAAGATTTGCTTACGCATTCGTATGATGTAAGTTTATGTGTTATGTGTGTAAGTGGATTCTAATAATTTGAATTTCAAAGTAACTAAGGACTTCCTTGACTAACTAATTAACTGAGGACTTCTTTGACAAACTAATTAAATAAGGATTTATGTAATTCATTACCTTTTATTATTCTTTAATAAATTAATAAACTAACCATGATACCGAAACTATATTGTATAATTCTGATAATTGCGAATAGTAAATATGCCAACGTTAATATTTTTTAAAAAAGTTGAATAAAATTGAAATATTTTAATAATAATCCATAATACTTTTGTATATGCGTATTAATTTTATTAATACATGAAATAAAAGCGAAATAAGAAATCAAGACAATTTATAAACTTAAAAAAAAAAAATGATAAGGGCATTGGCGTTGCTTTAAAAGATTATTTCAATATTGGTATTAAAATAAAAATAATATAAAATTAATATTTAATTGCTACTAATATTAAAATACAGTTTTAATATAGCTATTAAAATAGTTTTACTTTAAAATAAAAAATAATAAATTAGGAATTAATAAGACGGAATATTTTACCATCAAATCTGATTCCATAATTTACTTTGACTTAATGCAAATGCTTTATTTAATTCGACTTATTGCATATAATGCTATTTATTAATTTGCATAGTAATTGCAATTTACATGATATTAAGGAAAGACGACTTCAGCCCCAAGAAGTTGGAGTGTAATTTAATTTAATTTAGCCGACGAAGAGTATCCCCAAGTCAAGCTTAGTTCCTTCATTAACTTGTTAGTTCTAGATTTTATTATGAATTCAACAAGCTACTGTCACTTATTTTTTTTTGTTTTAACTTATCATTTTTCTGGTACGTTTTTTAAGCGTTGAATTTTATTAATAGAAATAAATTGAAACGATTTGTTTAACAAAAAAAAAGGTATGACGACACTGGAAGGTCGAGTATTAGTCACGTATATCCTATATAAGAATAATATAAGAATCCTTATCACATTTTCTTTTAATGTTTTTATAATATATTTTTGTTTAATCCTCTTGAATTTCAGATTCAAATTTACAACGAAGCCACTATACTGTCATTTTTATTAGGTTTAATTAAAAATCACACTAAATTAAATGACGATTAAAAAATAATGTAATGTAAATAATAGATAATGATATTTTTGAATTGTAAGCATCATTTGATGAATATGAATCTATCTAAATCAAAGAATTTTAGACCTTTTGTCGATACAATGCTCCTATCAATAATATTTACATATTAATTGGATTTCTTTCTTTTTTTTTTTCTATTGAAGAAAAATATTTTTTCTTTCGAGAATAAATTTACAGGAAGATCTGTTGTTAAAACATAAATGGATTCGGAAAAATATTTTCTCGCATGTAGAAGCAAAATTATTGGTTGATATTCATACCAGATCATGTCAACAATAATCTTCAACTATTATCAAATCAGTTTACGAAGTATAGGTGTGACGAGAGAAATACATTTGCCCATTTGTAAGGGAAAGTTGTGGGCGGTGTCCGATTAATTTGATACTAAATCTTTTTTTTTTTAACTAATTCCCAACTTTCCTCGAAATCTGGGCCAAATCGAAGGAGCTGTTTTCGAGACATGGGTGTGTCGAGAAAAGAAAATTAATTTTATTAAACTTTTTTAAACATAGTAACGTCGGCTTCTTTACAATTCGCAATTCTCAGATTTACAAAATATAGTTTCTGTATCATACATAGTTTATTTATTTATTAAAGATAATAAAAGTTAATTAATTACATAAAGCATTGGGTAATTTGTTAGTTAAGGAAATCCTAAGTTATTAGAATTCAATTATTTACACAAGTAACTCTTAGACTTACATCATAGTTAATAAAAGTACTTATATGTATTCGTGACAAGGGCACTTTTTTTTACGTTTTACTTTTCAAAAAAAATATATGAAACCTATTGGTTATTCCTCATTCATTTATTGATTCTGTCCAAATATATTGAATTTCTAACAAGACAGCCTACTCATCTAGCATTTATAGATATCGCTGTAATTAAATAATTTTTGTTATGTTTCTGCTTTATTTTGTATAATTCTATTATTTTTTCTTTTAAAAATATTAATTTTCTTGTTATGAACTTCCTACTTTTTAATTTATTCCGTTGGCTTCCCCCCCCCCCTACCTCCTAAATGTTTTATTTACAATATATACAAGACTTATATCTAAAGCCTAAATCTCAAATATAAATATGCATTTTATATTGCCCTTCCTTTGCCACATAACGGAGTGGGCTGGGGCTGCTGAAGGCGGGGGTCACAATAGGGGTATTCATGATGTTGTGTTAAATGTTAAATGTTTTACTATGTTAAATGTTATAACTATAGGATTGTGAGCAGCCCTATTTGAAGTCATGTTAAACGGTAAATGCATAAGAGCCCCTAGCGGATTTTCTCAGCAACTTGTTGTATAAGCCTTTATGTTTATAACCTTCCTTCCAGACCCTCATGTTATTGTTTACTTCAGTTTTGATTTAAGTAATTAATTACAACATGCCTAGAGTGAGTGAAAAGTGGAATTTGTGTGAAAGTTTAGCTTATGAAATGAAATGTAAAAATAACTTTATTCTGGGACATATGTCCCCTAAGAATAATTACATGGTTCATATAGTGAGATTTTTATCTGGCGAGCGTTTACAAATTTTAGATAGTAGAATGAAATTACATTGTTTTTTTTACTGTTTTTTTTCTCAAATGTATCATTAAAATTATCCATTCTGGTTTAATAACAGGGATATGAATACCACAAACACACGAAAGAACTGAGCTGTCACAACAACAAAAATGGCGGCGATCTCAACTGGTCTATTGTGTGACCTCATTCTCCATTTAACAGACCTAGTAACAGACTCTCAGCCATGTTACATGTTATTTCGTTTTACCACGGTGAAATAAGGCAATTTTTTTCGATTTAACATGAGTTTTTCCATTTAACACGCTTTAACATGTTAAACCAAAGATCATGAATACCCCTAATGTAGGCCCAGGAGCCGCTGGCCGGGGGGACAAGAATGGGGAGGGACCGCACCACTGGGTTCAATCCATTCTCAATAATTCTGCAAGCAACCTAAAAAGAAAATGTCCTCCCAGTCAGCATAAAACTGTTTCTCCTAAACGCCTATTCCTCAGAAAAAAAAAATAAGGATCATAAGTAAGAGATTTGTCCTTAAACAAAAACAAAAAAAAAAAATATGTTGGCAGTTACGTGAAACGGTCTTATTGAACCTCGTCTTTATTTTCTCACAAATTTCTTATTTTTTAGATATCGCAGACCCCAAATATATTAGTATTTACACTTGTTTTAAATATATTTCATAAAATATATTTTGTTTTATTCGCGTTTATTTCGATACTTAATTCCTTATTAACCATCATCAACGTAGTTGTATTCAGTTTTATAGGTTAGCTTGCATTCACAAAACAGAACCATTTCATCACCATTAATTAATAAGACTAAAACTTAATTAAATGATTGACCAACGATCATTAGACTATTTCTTCTTTTTTTTTGTGTTTATACTCAAAACTTATTTATTATATTTTTCAGTGCTTAGAGTTTTCGACTTTAAGTTATATCAAATTTGGGAGTTTTAGTATTTTTCATAAAATTGCTCACGCGGAGGAAAGTTAAGAGCATAAAGCCAACTCGTATCTTGGAAGTGCTTATAAGTAGGATATTGCGCTCATCCTTGGTCGTCACTATGCACAAAGAAAGTATAATTACGATCTTGTAGGCTAGGCGTGAGGAGGCTTGGCTGGGCCCCGGAGATAAGCCCCGCTTTAGCTCCCTCTTTTCATATCTTAGTTATACACCCCGTCGTATGTGAAGGATCATCTTAATTCTTTTCATCTTCACTCTATGTTTCCTCTTATTATGACTATGAAATTGTCAGGTGTCTCTCATAATAATGACAAAAAATTACTTAATTTTATAATTTAATTATTAATTATAAGTTTTCACTTATAGTTCAAAAGGTTGTTTTTTTTTAATATATAATAGAACACAAACTACGAGCAAGTAACCGCACATAACAAAAAAAATGGTGACGAGCTCATCAGGGCCCTGTTTCATAACAAAGTACAAACTAATACTATTAGTCTTGTAGGTTTATCTTAATTCAATTACACAGACTTGTACAATAGTAACTTTTACTTTAGTATTTTTTAATTCCTATAATATCACTAATAGTCATCCCTATCATGAAAAAAATAAGTATTAGTATAACAACCACGTTATTTCTATAGTTTTACTATGAACTAATACTATAAGCTTTTATTATGAAACAGGGCCCTGGTCTGTTGCGGGAAGTCATTTTCCATTTAACAGACTTAGTAACTGACTCTGAAACATGTTATATCTTAATCGTTTTAACACGGTAAAAGAAGGAATTATTTCTCCATTTAACATGAGTTTTCCATTTAACACACTTTATCATGTTAAAATAAAGATCATGAATACCCCTAAAGTAATATAATCAGAATAGTAAAACTGCATATAATAAAGGGGAATGTTGTATTATTAAAATTTAGGAATGAATGAAGAAGATAATATAGATATGAAAATCTAACTAAACACATGTACAAATTGGAAATTATTTAAAATTGAAATTTTATAAAAAATATTGGGTATAATATTATGTTAAATAACATAATTAAAGAAAGAGTTTTATATTTAAATTTCTTTTAAAATATTACTAGATTTAACTATCTTAAGTCTTCTCTTCCTGTTTTAAGCAAATATTTGAAAAGTGATATAGGACCGTCGTTCCCTGAGAAGGGGGGGAGGCTTAGTTGGCCGGGCCCGGCCGGTAAGGATGACATTTGTTTCCGTGTTATAATCTCCTCTTGTGAGGTTGTGACATGTCGTACATCGACCAACATACTCGCTATAAGTGTCTTTTTGTACTTCAGAGAAGTAAGTCTCTACCACGGAGAGCGGGGAGGAGAGGGGGTTCCACGCCGTTTTTCAATTTCAGGCGGTTACGCCCCTTACAATTTTTTTTCTATTTTACGCCCTCCGTGGTAGCCTTACTTATTTGAAGTACGAAACAGACGATTATAGTGAGTATAATGGCGATGTTCGACTTGTCAGAGTCTTAAAATAGCAAATATCTTAACACAAAAAATACAAAAAGGCAATCCAAAAATTATTTTTATTTCAAGGTAAAATAAAGAAGTAATTAAAAGGGTTATTTCTTCTCGAAAAAAATATATAAAGCTCTTAATTTAATAATGTATAACATAAAAATTATATTTTCAATGAATATTTTGACTTTGAATTTTTATTATTTGTTATACTTTTAGCTAATGATTTTTATTTGATCACTTGTAGTATTACAAATTTTACTGACGATCTTAACATTTATAATCGGACCGTAACATAATTGAAACGCCTTCTTCATACCGTTATTTTATGCGGAGCATTTAATGATATTAGTACTTTTAACATTAAAAATGGAATCTCGTAATATTTGAGTTAATTATCTAAAGAATCTGTATATTATCAACAATCGATAGTTTGAATAATTATTGAACTGATAGTACTCCTGTTATAACAAAATAATTTTGTTTAAATTAAAAAATCACCTTTCTGTATAATATTTAGGAGTGAAACTGTGCTAATTTTGATACCCCAAATTCTGTTTATTACAATTAAAATGAAAAAAAAAAATCTGGTGCTAGACTGCATCACAAAACTTTCGCTTACACCCATATTTTGAGTTGAAATTAACCCTCGTTCTCTTCACAACATATATTTCTATATTATTGCACTTTGAAGATAGTTTCCCGTGTTAATTTTTCAAACTAAATTTCCACTATCGCATTTAATTTTAATTGTTTCTGCAATTTCTAGATCAACCTGCCTGGTATGTATGTATAGGTTTATTAACTTAATTAACTAACATTAATTAACAATACATTAAATAACATTTCATTGAACAATATGATCAATAGGTTATTAGTTAAATGAAAATAATTATATTTTAAATTATACTTTTGCTCCTGGTAAATATAATACAGGTTATAGGATTGTGGCGTATAACGTGGGTGTGTTAGGTTGTTGGTTTTAGTAGCTTTCGAATCTCTATAATGTTGATAAACACTGAACTGACGTGTAAAAGTCTGAGGGACCTAAACGTGGATGGGAGGATTGCGTTAAAACTGGTTTAGTAGATTTGGATTTAGAGGAGCGTCATTGGACAGATGTGTGTAGTTGAAGATATCGGCATCGAACCTTCGGCTTCGCTTGGCCTTTATTGTTATTATGATTATTATTAAATTATTCTTTTTTTAGTATAAATTAGAAAAAGGTTTAAAAAGAACTTTTACTTTAATATTAACTTATGTAGTTATGAAAAAAAAAATTCTTGTGCATCATGTTTGCACAACTTAGTGTTATTAATTCTTAGAAATTGATTAAATATCGCCGCTACAACTCATTGATTGCAATTCTTACGTTATTTCCTGAATAAATTAACATTTTGATTACATGCTTTAGTTTTTTTCTCGCTTCAAGGCTCTTCATTGTCCGTACTTTTCCCATACAGTTTTACGCTTAATATTCATCTTGTGTCTTACTTAACATTTCTAAGAAGATTCCTGAGATCAAAATTTCCTTAAAATAATTGTATGATATTCTCTAACAAACATAATTACTGATCTTATTAACGTTTAATATTAACCATTTTTATTTTAAATGTAATTTATTTTTTATATGCGTTAATATAGATAATTTATTGTTAATACTTTTTAAAAAAATATTATCGAACTTTAAATTATTATCGTTTTACTCATTAAGGAGGATTATACCCGATGCAATCTCGTTGACCAACCAGGTAGCCGTTTAAGGAAAATCAAGTTGATCAACGGGGTTGGACAACATTAGTAGAGAGGAAATTTAATGAATCCTTTCAGCGGTTCCGTTAGTCAGAAGCTGGAAATTTTGAAATAAATTATATGAGCAAGACGCATTGTAGTAATTTTTTCATGTAATTTTCGTACTATTACAGGAGCCAGATTAACAGAATCTATATAAACCTCAAAATTTCATAGAACATGCATCTACAAATAATTTTTAAGATTAGTTTTAATCACAATTAACACGCAAACCAATTTCTAGAGATTCTCTCTAGATTTCTAGATCTCCTTAACAATACATCCTTGCGAAAGTTATTGTGTAAGTAAGTAAACGGGATTAAATTCGTCGTCGAAGGAGTTTCTTTATATATTTATTCGGTCAAGTAGTATATTGGTAATCGTAAACCAAAGAACGGAATTTATTTTCAAATTTTCCCAAACTTGGGGTATAATCCTATATATCGATTGTTCAGAATATAAACCTCGTATCACGAAAAAAAATTAAATATTAACTATTATTTATTATTAGATGGATAAACTCTAGATTATTTTTGTTGTATACAGTCAAGTATTCTTGAGTGTATATAACAAAAATAATGTTATAAAAAATAATACTGCTATTTCTCTATAGACAAAGAATTAAACCTTGCATCTTTCTCATTTGCCATAATATTTATGTTTCAAGTTAATATAGATGTAACCTTTTTGTTATATATAGGAGGATTTCATTCTAGGCCATCGATATGAATCCAAACTTAACCAGGGAACGCATTTCTGGCAGTCATTAAAAATTCAGTAATTAGATAATTACCATTTGTATAATTTTCTTATCCATTTATTTGATCTTATTTTCGAAGCTTCTTTTTTTTTTCACACTTCACTAACAGGTTTGGCAAGACGTTTGTACCAAGTTGTACATTTGGTTACACCGGGCCCTTTTTATATTGTAAAATAAAATAAAATATTTATAATGTTATAATATTTATTCTAACCGATTAATTGATGAATGTATTAGATAAATTAAATAATGCTATTCATAACGATCTGTAAGTGTAACTACTTCGTCAAGGATCAGTGTAGATGACTTAGCTAAAACTACTTCTTTATTGTTTGAGATTAATTTAATATTTTTTTGACTTATCCCCTACTAAGACATTATTTGGTTTCTATTATCGCAATAAACTATCTTTCATTGTTTAACAGTCTTTCGTGCATAGTTTTTTTTTTCTATCATACCAGGGATAAAAATAGTTAAATCGAGTTCCGTTGACCAAGATAATTTAACTTTTATTTTATGTTGATGAATTTTAGGGGACAGCTTGTTCTGTAGATATTTAAAAACATTGAATTTTCTTTCCGTTTATATTTCATTTTGGAATGAAATAATATTTACCCTGTAAATTCTACTTTTCAAAACTTCTTTTTGAAAGCTTTCATAGAAATTGACATTGAATCTCTGTTGAGTTTTTTAAGAAACCAAAAACTACAAAGAAGCAAAATCCATAAATTGTCCACTTCATTGTCTAGCTTACTCTCTCTTATTATTTTACTCAGAAATTCTGTGTTATTTTATTGAGCAGATTGGTTAAGCGTTGAGTGAGTACAGTTGTCACCATGGAATCTCGGCTGGGATGCATCAATATCAAAATGAGACCTCACACTTGGCATGTCAACACAGGTATTTTAATGTTATTTCATTATATAATAACTATGTTTTTTATGTTAATTTGTATTTATAAACTTTTCGATGGTTTCATAACAATAAATAAAACGTTATTGCTTAGTAACGTTATTCCTATCTCTTTCTCTCTCTCTGCCCCTTTCCTTCTCCCACTCCTTCTCTTTCTCTCTATAACTTATTTTCTTGTTATACCGTTTGATTTTTTCACTCTTCTTTTCCTCATATTAATTTTTAAATAATTCTTTAATGAAAAATGTATGTATTTTAAATTTTGCTGAAATTTCTTTCATATAGGTAATATTAAAATTTTTTAAGACATCAATTTTATGAACCTTGTTTACTTATTCTAAGTTTTTCACGCTGAATATGTGAGGTTTTTTTTAAAAAAACAATTAGGATATTGTTAAGGAAGAAACTACCTGTTCGTTTTAGTTCTGTTGACACAATCTTAGTACTACCCGGAAAATTGGACGTGACTGAGAATATGTCGCATTGAATATAAATTTTCTATTAATAGAGTATTTATTATATATGAATATTAGTTATATTTCTCCCATCCATTATGTTTCGCTATGATCGGAGTTGGAATAGATTATAGCATAGTTGAATTAGGTAGTTTAGTGTAACCACACGTCCCAGGAAACCGGGATTGTCTTGATATCTACATAGATAATGTCCAAAAAATATACTTAAAACTTTTTTTAAAATTTATTCCATTCTGAGGATTTGTATTAATTTTTCAACAACAATTTTAACTTTATAATGTTTTAAAGATTACACTTTCTTAAGCGGGATTCGATACGATATCATTATAGTACAATAAGAAATGGATGTATTTATTTTTATTTTTAAAAATTATCAAATGGTAAAAATTGTGAAGCATTCGTTTGGAATAGTAGTTTCGAATGAATATTTTATTTCATGAATACCCAATCAATCGATGAATGAAACAAAATGAAGGTAGAATCTGTAAAGAGAGAAATGCTTTAATTATCCATGTTGCCCAAATACATCAGTTGCTACATTACACTGCATACTAATCAATACATGATCGGACATATATAAATTACATATATTTACATGATATAATAAAAAAGAAGGAAGACAGTTTTTTTTCCACACAGTTTCCTTTTACAATCAATTCCAGTCCACATACTAATTACAAATATTTCAATTTATTCCTTTTTTCCTTCACTTTTTTGTTCCTTCCATTTCACAATTTTTTCTTCATTTGATCGACAAATTCACTCTCCCCAATTCACCCTCTCAGATCCTCTCCAGTTACCCGTTAAACAAATTCACTATAAAGTTTGTTAAAAGAAATACTTGAATAGGTAAATAAGTTTAAAAAAATAAATAAATAAAAATAATAATAATCAAATAATTATTTGATTTAATAAGGTAAGGGAATAAGTAAGTTAAAACAATGAATAATCTCAACTAATTTCCATGCAAGTGATGATGTATGATCTCCAGGGACTCCAAAATAATATTTTGCGCCAAGATCGCAATATCCCCGATGCTAACACCTAGGCCTTCTGAGAAGCTCCTTGTTCTATCTGGTATTGTTCCGTGAGATCCAAACCAGAGGCCTCTCAAGGTGAACTCTCTCTCCGAAGGTCTCGCGGAATTTTTCCTTAAGGAAAGGGACCCATTTTTCATATATTTCCTTTTTTTCCCTTTCCACTCCACCCTCCTGTTCGAGTTCATTACTCTCAAATCTTACCGTCGGATCCAAGACTTTTCAAGGAACAATTCTTCTTTGACCCTGTGGTGCCGGCGTGTTATAAGGAGGGATGGTGTTTCAGACTCTCTGCCGCATTTGCGACAGAGGGACCCAACTTCTCCTTGCTGTCCACTGGCTCCTGTGACTCCACGCAGGGTATATTCGTAATAGTATAGATTCCTGTAACTACAAAATCGACTGAGACGTGATTATGTCTCAAACAATCAAATCATGATTAAGAAGACTATAAGTAGTGAAAAAAAATATTATAAATAATTAATACCCTATATAATATTCTATTATATACTAATCGTCTATAATTAGTCTATAACAAAATGTTTAAAAAAAATTTAAATATTAAAAAATAAAACTTCAAATAGGAAAACCCCAGGGTATATTTGTCGGTAGGATGGACCTTTGATACCTGCTGGTTGTGTTCCTGTTTTCTCTGGAAATAATTTGGTTACTCATTTTGAGTTCCATTCTTAAAGAAAACTAGTCCAGTTGGAGAGGCCGTTGTTGCCGAATATCTTGTAATGTTGGCTGATTTGTAATTCATGGCGACCACACGGGAGAAAAATCGACCCTCTAAATCCGATTATAATAGGTTTGTTACCTTAGGATAACCTCCTCCTCCTTCCCGTATATCAGAAATGATCGGCAAGGTGTTTTAACACATGAGAAAATAAAAAAATCTAGGCAGAGTACTACGTACACTTACAATTTGTTGGATACCCTAGTACTACAAGTTTTTTTCCCTGAAGGTTATTGCCAAGGTGTTTCCTATATTATATTATACACATAGTATTACAGTACTATAATAGTCATCCGTACCATCTTATGATGCCAGAAAAAATCATAGCCTTTCGCATTCTCTCTTCTGAAAACCTTACAGAAATTCTAATTCACCAGATAACATTTAACAGATAATCTATTCTTTTGTTATTCAAGATCTTATTTATGCATGACGCATTGTAAATATATAAGTGTTCGATCTTTAAGGCTCACAGTATGTTCAAGTTTGTTTTGTTTTGTTTTTTTTTCAAAAAAGATAGTGGTATAAAATTATTCAAAATGGTGATACAAAAATTAATCAGTAATTATAAATATATTACTTCTTTATTTTCTTTGGTTTTTGATTATTATATATTAATTTATTTTCAAATAAAGCCAATAATTTAAATATTTTTCTCCCACCAAAACATTGTTGTTTTAGATTAAATTAAATTTACAATAGTGGGCGGTAATAGTAATATAATTCACAATTTGATAAAAACATTGATTAATATTGATTTTATGCTTCCAATAATATTATTATGGTGCCCTGTACTATCTATAATGTGAATGATGAATAATTCAGTTTAAGCGAAGTGTTCTTTCTTTTTCTCTTTATCGGAGTTTTCCTTGTAGCGATTTCTTTAAGTTCCATATACTCTGTCTTTTAATATCTCAAAAAAAAAATCCGTGTATATAATCAGTTTAAAATTATATGATCCTCTAGTTAGATTTATTTTTTTAATGTTATCAATAAATGTTACAAACTAATTTATGATACGATTTTGTAATTTTAAATCACTGATCGAAATAGGAGGGTTGTTAAATCACCATTCAGTTCGTGTATTGTTAGGGTGTTACGAGAGATTGAAAAAGCTACTAGTTTTCTTAGGAGGCTACAATGTTTGTGCTGGGGTAGGAAGTTGTTGGCCCTCTGCCACTGCCCTGGCTCCAGCTGGACTATACAGGAATATAGGCCACTTTTTAAAAATATAATTCTGGCGGAGAGTGGACCCCGTTTATTTATTTATTTTTTAGAAATGTATCTTAAGTTCACATCGGTTTTTTCCAGTTTATATAAAACACATCATCATATAATATATAATATAAGAACATATAATATAATAATAAAGGCTTAACGAACCCGAAAGGTCGATGTCGATACCACCGATCGTTCCCTACATAAATCTTTCCAGTGATGCTCCTCCAAATCCAAGTCTACTAAATCAGTTTTAACCCAATCCTCTCATCTACGTTTCGGTCTACTCCTCGTAGGATTATCCGTCGGTTCAGCGTTTCTTAACATTTTAGGGATCCGCTCTTTACTAAGCCTTACTAGTACTAACCTTACATGATACATATCGCACAGCCCTTTGAACATTTTAAATACTACATCAAATCCCACCTTTAAATGAGTGGTACCCCTTATTCCAAACAAGCAATCCCGGTCACGGAAAGCAGTTAGATAGCATTGCAAAGATTTTCCTGACGTCATGGAGGGTGATGGAAGTGTAACAATTTTTACTTCCTTGTCATTATAAACTCCTTCACGGAAATTTTGCATTGCCCTAAGTGTCACCTGTCCGTTCTGTTGAGTTTTGCTTGTCACTCTTTGATTTCTCTTTAAAATACTCAGGAAGCTAAGCATAAGAAATTCGTTCAAGTGCACCTCCCATTAGCCGTCAGCTGGTAAATCTAATATTTATAATTTATTTTCAAAATAAAACGGCAACTAATTAAATTAGCTTAGTTTATAGATATTGGATATTGTAGACAATAAGTATTATAGGAGTCAATATATATCAGTGATATAGATGACGCCCAAGGAATGTTTAAAATTGCGTTTATTATATGTACACGGAACTTTAGCATTAGTAGATCGAATTATTCATACTTCAACAATAATACTTCATATTCAAAAATGACTACACCAAAATTGAACGTTTTTTCTTGAAAATTTGAGTGAAATACTTTTTCATATTTTATATGTTTTATTCAATAGCAGATTGGCCTGATGGGCCTTACATGGTTAATTTAGCAGTTATTTTTTCTTTTTAACAATAGATTATAGGGGGTATAGTCTCGTGCAAAAGACACTCCTAAGTATTTAATATGCTGTAAGTATTTTTAAAAAATCTTGAATAATAACGATGAATAGAAAAATACTTTGAAGACTTTAATACAAACTTCAACAAGCTTAATACTCGACCAATGTAAAAGTTTTATTTTATTTCGTACAGAATTAATTGCCTCTCAAAGATTTATTTAAATAAACAAAAGCAGGTAGAGAAAAATAGGTGACTCTATAGATCCGTTTAACTTAGTAATACCCAAATGAAATTTTCATTTCTTCATTACTTTTTATCATGTTTTGCCTTGTAGATTTAACTTATGTATGAAAAGTTAAGGGCTCTAAGTAAAAAACTTTTAGCAAGTTCGATCAAAATCCGTCAATACGTTTTGGCGTTATAGTCAAGATAAAAACAAATATTTTGTATACCTAATTTAGTAGACAGCTATCGGGCGACCGAAATGCTAATAAACAAAAGCTTCATTGATAGACTTGCTGAATAGATCTTATAACATTTTTTATTCTAACTTCTTTTAGTGATCTCGACTACTCAAAATATTTAACATATTGAAATGTTATAATAAATATGGAATTTTAAAGAATTGTTAAAATGAAAGAAGTGTTTTAAAAAACATTAAAAAAATTTGAAATAAATTTTAATAAAATATTCGAAATGGTGTTTATTCTTTATTTCTGTCTATTTGTAAAAAATTCTCTCATTTTTTTATACAGGAAATTGATTAATTGATAGCAAAGTAATTGAAATCACTGATTTAACAAATAGTTTAGTAGTTTACGTAGTTATATCTTACCATCTTTTTCCTGTGTTAAGGCTAAATGTACCCTTCCTGAGACGCACCAGAATTTACTTTTCTATTTACTCTTGAACGGATGGTCCTATTTCGGATCTGTAAAGTGC
>NW_027115705.1:999044-1008878 GCF_000696795.3 Halyomorpha halys | reverse complement strand
AAAAAAATCTTACTAAAAATCGGTACATTTAGCCTTAACTTGTCAAGTTTATAGGTTTTCATCCTGAAAAAATTATTCACAAAGTAGGCTTAAAATGTGTTAAATGCAAAATATGCTTATTTTGCATTTTAGTATGGTAATAAATAGAATTTCTTTTATCAATTTTTGATTCTGTATACATTATTAAACTTCAAAATTAATTGGTGAACATATCTTAGGGGTTTAACGTTATATAATTACAAGCCTTAGAAGAACGGTTCCAGAAGAAATTAACCTCATGAATTAATTAATTAGGAGAAACGGAAGTGTTATGTTCTATTTAATAACAAGACTACTATGATGTATGGTAGCGGATTACACAATGTTCCAGGTAAGACCTTCTTTACGGAGTTACTGAACTCCCACACCGTGTCTTTAGAGACTGTTGTCCTTATTATAACTTCCCAAGTTATTTATTCTTTAAGAATCGAACTGAAGTTACCTAACAGTGTTAGAGAGCTTTTTAAGGTTTGTAAATTATTACGCAACGTTACAAAATAGGAATGGAGAAATGGGCTTTAGTAGTTGAAGGCAATGATATGTGAAAGTCGCATGACATTTATGTTCAATCGTTTTTGCATATTAGCGTACGCTAATTTTGATAAATATGTAAATTTATTCAACAGCTCTGAAAATTGAAGCATTAGACCTGAATGTGTTTTGTAGATTGCAATACAGCATGATACCACTATAGACCTCCTTAGATTCTCTGCATATTTTCTCCCCTTGGAATCCCTTCTCATTCTACCTACCATAGCTGTGGGTCTAACATTCCCAACGCTTTTTTTGTTGTTTTTTTATCACCATCTCTCGAATCCATCACATCATGGTAACTTATGCCACAGGAACAATTTAATTGATTGTACCAATATTTATCTAGTAAACCAACTTTTCAGTTATATAGGGTTATTTATCTGTATTAAAATATAAAAACTGCTATAACATCATTATATCTGACAATGGATATTAGCATTATTTTAGTAACCTTAATTGTAAATAATGTTAAAGCCTTGATGATCGTGGATATTACTTTATTAATAACTTTTTTATCTTAACAGTTTTTTATTATTGACTGATCCTCAAAATCCAAAATGTATATACAAATAAATATAAAATTTATATGGTTATGTGTATTTTTTTGTTGAATAAAATATTTTTTATGTTTATATAATTTTAGGAAATACATTATATTTATTCTTAAAAGGATCGGCAATTATATTCAGTTCTTTTTATATAACATATAATCATTTGTGGTGATGTTTGAAACTAAAAATCCTTGTACAGAACCGAAATCGAATCGTTAATCATTTTAGATTGCAGGAAGATCGTCCGGATGGCGGTCAATAAAGGAATCAAAATAATAAATGAATACTATTTATTGTTAACGAACGTTTCGCCCCAGTTTGAAGGGCTTCGTCTGTGCTAAATGAAGAAAACAAGATACACAATATTAAAGTAAAAACATTTCAAAACGATTGTTGTGCTTATAAAGTATAAAAAAAAAAAAGAATTAATAATAACAATATAAGAAAGTATAGTGGACTAAAAACAAGTTACGATAACTATAACCATTTATATAAATATAAAAGTTTTAAATACAGATACTTTATATACAAATATTTGAAATATTTTGTTAATTCTAAAATGTTTGTTGTTGTTTCATGTTGCCCAACATAAACATCAATCTTGTTTTTTATTCAGCCTCAAAGAAATCCCTGCAAAATGGGGTAAAAACGTTGCTTAACAGTAAATAGTTCTCTTTTACTATTTTGTACTAAGAAATACCTTTATAGACTTGACCGCCATCCGGACTATGTTCCTACAATCTAATTCATACGGTGAACTCTACCTTCTTTTAATTTAATCATTTTATTTTTATTTATTTATTTGTTGCTATTCACATCTGTATTCGCATAAAAAACACATAAAGTAAATTTGATGTAAGATCAAAATGGGAGTGACACAGCCATGTAGAGCAACTACCCATTGGTAGCGCTCTAATTCTTAATCATTAAATTCAAATACTCAACAATATTTAATTAATTTATACATTTTACTAGTTATGTTGACTTTGCTTAACTCATTCTATTAACTTATGTAATGCACTCAAATTCAAACAAATCCCTACAATAACTCAATTTCAAAAGAATGTTATCTAAGAATTGTCAATAATTATTATATTATATTATTATTTGGTTTCAAAGGCTCTTATAATTTATCTTCAAAAACAAAAATTAAGTATTTGTAAAATGTAACTTAAAGATAATATTGGGGTGACAATTTTATCAATTGGCAAACTAATTTGGTAAAGATTCATTTATATAGATTTTATTGATAGGAGTACACCTATTAATTTTCTGTCATTTATTTTTGCTAAATGTAATTCAACTTTTTATAAAATGAACTTGATAACACTTATTGAATAGTTATATCCTTTGAATTCACATACATACACACTCACAAACAAAAAATATATTGGCATAAAAAATAAGGAATACTCTGGAATCTGCCGAAAGAAATACTCCTAATGAAGGTGAGGAGTTTTCGACCCTTTGTGGAAGACGCCCCAAGGCAGCTGTAATAAGAAAAGGTGTCACAGTGAAAGAAGAAGGAACTAACGAAGACAAAGAATACCATAGAGAAGAATCCATTTCTCACTTCTTATTAAATCAGTTTCTTGTGTGTTTATAAGATATAACTTATATTTGGGAAGAATCAGTACCTAAACTCTATCTAATAATTTAGCAATAATTAATTTTTGGAAGACATGAGGATGGTATTAAACGAATCTTCTTTTGTTCACGAAAATAAAATTATTTACAAAACTATCGTCCTTCGTCCTGTATCTGTGCAAAACTTTGCCGTTTATATTAAGATAATTACTCCTTAAGATTTTTGATATTTAAATATTTTTAGTGCAGATTCCGACTACTACAGCACTTACTAGACAAACGGTCTAAACTTCCAACTCATTACAAAAGACTGATCTACATGACAATAATAAGGCCCATCTGGATATACGGAGTTGAGCTTTGGGGCTCCACTAAACCTTCGAATTCCTCTCGTATCCAATCTTTACAATCCAAAATCCTTCGTAAAATCCTCAATGCTCCTTATTTTGTTACTAATAAAACCATCCATAAAGACCTAAATGTTCCTTATGTAACCGATCTAGCCCGAACCCGATATTATTCCTTCCATAATAAACTCCCTAACCACCCAAACCCACTCGTTTCTAACCTTGCTTCCTCTTCCATTCCTGGCAATCCTCCAAGGCACCTGAAAAGAAGATGGCCTCATGACCTTATATTGTAAACTGTTTTAGAGTTCTACTACTGGGTAGTTTCTCTACATCCTGTATCATACCATATGTCATTATGATCAAATTTACTGGTTATATTTTTTTATACAGTTGTAAATATCAACAAATAAATAAAATAAATAAAAAAATAAAATATTTTTAGTAAAGAAGAATGGAACAATTGGAGAATTTAGGCGGTCGCAAAACGATATGCTGAATCGTGGGGATCGGATAATATAATGAAATATTGGAAGAAGATAGTTCACCGTATAAAGTAGATTATATTAAGATAGTCCTGGGCCCTGTTTCATAATGAAAGCTAATAGTATTAGTTCATAGTCCAAATGTAGAAACTAGTGTAGTAATAATACTAATACTTATTTTTTTTCATGTTAGGGATGACTATTAGTGATATCACAGGAATTAAAAAATACTAAAGTACAAGTCTGTGTAATTGAGTTAAGATAAATCTACAAGACTGATAGTATTAGCTTGTACTTTATTATGAAACAGGGCCCTGGTGGTCGTCAATAAAGTTACCAAAATAGTAGAAAACACTTTATTGTTAAGCATCGTTTCTCCCCACTTTGCAGGGCTTCGTCAGAGCTAAATGAAAACAAGATCAGAGCTCCATATCATATAAAAAATATGGAAGGAACATGTTTTTAAAATAATCGCTCCTCAGTTTAAAAAAAATTATCAAATTAGCCAAACGCTTTGTTTTTAATTTGAGACTATTAATACAGTTTATCTATCTATACAGACTATTAATGATGTTAATGTTAGTCAAATCATTTAATTGTGTAATTACTTTTAATAGAGTTACGTAGTGTAGCAATTATTATGTGTAATAAAAGCATATTGAAAATACCTATATTAATTTTATGTATCTTCTGTTTGCAGGTAAGAAGTTTGGATGTTACTAGCTGAATAATTAACAAAGGTATATTTTTAAATCAATTATCTAATTAGCTTTCAGGTTTCTTAATTCTAATTATTTAAAAAAAATGTATGAATATTTTTGAAAATCATTTAGAATAGCTTTATGATGATGTTCTCATTTAAAAAATAAAAGGTATTAAAGATATGATATATTAAAAAAATAGATCTAATGAAATTATAAACATCATAAATATAATAAATTTATATTTGTATGAAGCGTACCTTCAACTTAATTGCCAGATACACTTCACTTTTGGTTGGCTGGTTGGATTTGAGTGGACTGTATAATGGAAAAATGAAAAATGATTGAATGAAAAATAAAATTCTATTGTTTAAGTTACAAGTGGTGTAGGTGGTGACCGAAAGAAAACATTTATGATTAGATGGTCAGTAAATTTAGAGTGGATGGGCTATGGAATTGTAGATAATGAGGTGGTTGATGATGATTATTATGTGGTGGTGGATGTTAATTATTGCCTGTTGGACTTACTTCATGCTTCCTTTCTTCCCTCCGCATTTCTATGCCTCTCTCCCCTCTGCTGCTGGGAACTACTCCAGTAAATCTACTCACTCATGGTAGATATTATTGATGAGTGAACAAAAAGAGAAGATGGACTGCTTCTCACCACAGAGAGCGCTGGAGGAGGTTAGTTTTGACTGTTGGCAACATGAGCGCTAGTATATCCTGTAGGCTATTATGTGCTATAATGTATAATGGTGGCCCCTTCAATTCAACCTTTCGGTTGCCGTAGGTTACCCGGAACAATATTTATACATTCATATACAAAAAATAATTATAAAGAAGAAATTAATTTCATATAACTATAAAATTTAAATAAATATTACAAACATTTAATGATTTTGTAACAAATGAAAAATAAACTGATGAAAAGGAAAAAAAAAAAAAATAAAACCATTCATCCTATTAAAATTTATAAAGTAGAAATTTCTTATAAAATTAAAGAAAATTACACTGATGGGCTAAAAATAATTAACAAGTAATTAATGTTAATATACATATATAAAATTTTTAAATGAAAATCAGAAGCACTAAATGTTAGGTAAATTTTAAAAAAATAATAAAAGGTAACAAAAATGAATCTAAGGAATCATAAGTTTAAATAATTTCAAACAATGATAAAATAAAAAGAAATAAGAAAGCAATTATGGTTATATATAAATTTATACATGTTTACAGATTCTAAATCATTGGCAGCACTCCAATAACATTCTACATGTAAAAGTCTCGATGTGATCTTCTTTTCTGGTGCTTAGGAGTATCATCAGTAGTAGAAAAGGATGGATGTTTAGAAAGAAGTGGGTTTAGGTGGTTAAGGAGTTTAGAATGGAAGTATTGATCGGCTACATATCAAACATTAATCTTCATAGATGAATTTATTTGTGATAAATTAAGGAGGATTGAGGATTTTGAGCGATGAATGCGGTAGGAATTCGATGGTATAGTGTAGCTCAAGTCCGTATATTCCATAGGCCATATTATAGTAATGTTGATCAATCTTTTGTAATGAATTAAAAGCTTGTATTAGATTAAAGGAAGTAAATTTTGTAACAATTGGAATCGATGCCCAATTCTGCTTATTGAGTCTTGTATGCAGATTCCAAGTTAGTCTTGAAAATAAATCTTAAAGATATTTATGTTGAATGTCATCCATAATATCTTGGATAAATTGCGAAAATATTGTTTACAACTGTATACAAAAATTATTTAAAAAAAATATATATATATATAAACACACACACATATTATTGATGAATAGTTAGAAGAAATAAGGAATCTATGTCAATCAATCCATGAATCAAAAATATCTCTTACGTAAACAATGGCTGCTGCCTCAGCTTAGTGGTCAGCAGTGGAACGAGTCCGTGGAGGTCACTGCTCCACTTCGCCGCCTAATAAAGTGTCATTAGGCCATGATATTCTCTTTGCCTTCTCCTTCTTCCGACAGGGAAAAAATTCAGGCTGCCTGTTAATTGGTCATATTTATTATGATCCTACTTCTCTGCATCTTGACAAAAAAAGGTTACAAAAACGCTCTCTTAGGAAATGATCGTCACGTCGTCTCGCGAGTTTATAGGAATTTTAATATCATTTTTTCCTTTTCAAGGTCTATAATTCCGCCTACCGTTAACATTATGTCTTGATTTGTAAATAACTTGTAACAAATTCGAAATAGCAATTTATTATATCATCTCCAACGCTCCAATTATACACAATAACGTCTTATTCTGAGTTTCGAACAGCTTTTTTTACCAAACTCTTGACCAAACCCAAATTTATTAGGTCCGCTTTGTTGCAATCCTCCCGCTTTCGCTTCGGTTTATTCCTCGGACATTTACCCCTCGGTACATTGTTAATTAAAATTTTAGGGATCCCTTAGTTACTTTGCCCTTAACAGCCGATCCTATTTGCTGCAATGCTATTACCTGAATTTTATTTATCAGGTCCAGTGTTCAACAGTAGAAATTGTAAATTCTAACTTTTAAGTTTTTGGCAGAAGGCATACTAGCTAAGCAATTTCGAAATTGAAAAATAACAAACCTTCCCCGCCTTTAATCTCGCTTTTATTTCCTCATCAGTTTTACTTTTTCTCGTTATCATAGACGATAAATACTTAGAATTCTCTTCCTGTTCAAATTTATTTTCTCCTATACCATTATCAACGAAATTGCTCACGTTTCTAATGATAACCATATATGTTGTTTTATCCGTATTTATTTCAAGACCTGGTTCCTTACTGGAGTTTATCAACGCGGTTGTATTTAGTTCTAGTGTTTCCTTATCCTCCACCAAATCATCAGCATACTCAAGCACCGGTATTTTAGCACTAAAGTTAAACCCTTTTCGGTATTTCTCACACTTTGAATGACCTATTCTAGTGCTAGATTAAATAAGATAGGTGATAGAGAATCGTCTTGTTTTAAACCCCGTATTTCTCAGAAAAATTACCAGTTCTTTCCTTATTAAACGTTTTGGTAATGCACTTCCGTTCGAGATTTACTAACTTCTTTCGTTCAATTAGAAAATTGTACAGCTTTTAGCGGACAATAATTCCAGAAGTTCATGATTTAGTTCCTCTCTAGATTTTATCACGTATTAAATATACTAAAGAATATATAAATATTACATAAATAAATATTTATTAAATATAATTAATAAATAAATATAACGTAGTTGTATTTTTTATAGTGTTTATCTCTCGCCCCAACTACCCAACCACGGATATTTTATTACTCACAGTTAAACTTATTTCGGTATGACCATATGACCGTGGCGTAAAATAACGCATTTTAGTGCTAAATTGAATAACGTAGGTGATAGAGAAGCTTTTAGTGGTCATAAAAAAAGTTTATAAATAATAATTGATATAAGATTTTTTTTTTATTGTGTAATATTCCATTCTGACTTATATTAATAGACAACAATAATAAGGATATTAATCTTTAATTCTAGTGTATTTATTATTAATTTAATTTTTTACTAATAATTCTTTCTCTTATATTTTTGAAATTTGAATTACATTTAGAATTGCATTAGCCATAAAGAAAGATTAAATTTAGCTCACGACACAGATACGTGTGTTTACACAAATGTTTTCTTTATTCAAATCCAACTATGGTAAATTACATACCTTATTATTTACAAACAAATCCAGGGTTAGAGATTGAAATAAAAAATACGTAGTTTATAATTATTTGTCCCTCAGAAGTTCTGCTATAAAAGTTGATTTTATTATCTACGGGCTTACGGAGGTAAGAGAAAGTTATGGTAGCGTTCATACAAATTTGGAAACTTTTAAGGAAAATTAATTTGATTAATTCTTTCAAAACAAATTTAAAGTTTTCTTTTATTGATTATTTGCAAGATCCACTTAACTTTGCAGAGTGGTGATGTAATACACTGTTTCTATTCAGAATTTCATCATATTGGAGGTTCTGAATAGAATGGAGCTTTTGGTATTCATCTCGAACCAATCTATCAACCCTTCACCTCTAAGCAAAATCACAACGTAGCTTTTTCTTTGTTATAAAGGTGAGAAACAATTTTATTTCTTCTTTCTGGAATGGAGAAATGACGATTTCTACTTCTACAGTGATAAAAATTTTAACATTTATAAATCATGAATAATTTTTACTTGCCTTTATATCGAATATATGATCATCGAAAATTTTGAATCCTTGTTTTTGTCGGAAAAATTTTGAGGTCTTTTAATTCTAAATAACCAAGTCAGGCAAAATGGTCTGTGTGGATGTGAACAGTTTAACTCAAAACGAAAATTCGTTGAAATTACATATTTTTGGCGGGTATATGCTCAGGATGTGACAAGAATTTTTTCGATGAAATCAACTGAACAGAAGTGTCTCATTACAGAGTCAGTTTTACTCATTTTTTCGATCTTCATCGAAAGCTGCTATTAACTATTTTGATTGAACTTGCCATGTCAATTTGGAATCAATCCGTCTTAAATATCAGCTGGGTCTTATCCTCGTTGAAATCACAAACTTTAAGAAAAAATCTATCTATAATCTGCCTGTAATTTTGGTTATTTTACTCAACTGACAAAAATAGAGCATTGAACTCAAACATTAACTCCATTTACCGATCACTCTGCAGTTTCAACCTACTCTAACCTGAAGCCTATTTAACTTATAGGATACATTAAAAAAAATTAAGGTGCTTCAGCCAACTAAGAGTAGGAAACCCAGAACACATCAAATTACATTACAGGAGCGAAACCATCACTTTCAAGGCAAACATACTCTGTCCAATCTGCAAAAGTTATTTCAATAAACGATTCTACCACATACTCCGACATACTATATATCTTCAAGCCACCCATATCCGTATAAAAATAATGAACTAAAATTACATTTTTAGAAATAATAAAATAGCTAGCTTTTTAGAAAAAAATATTTTTTTCTAGCTATTTAGGTTCTACGCCAACTAGAAAAAACGAAATTGATGAGGAAATAAAATCTAGGTCAAATGTGGGAAATGCTTGTTATTTTTAAATTTCAGAATTGCTTAGCTTGCGCCTTCTATAGAAAAACTTAAAAATTAGAATTCACAAAACCATTATCCTTCCCACTGTTCTTTTTGGATGCGAGACTTGTTATCTTACCCAAAGGGACGTACAGTGCCTTCAGGTTTTCGAAAATAAAGTATTACGCAAAATGTTCGGATCGAAAAAGGATGTGTTAACGGGAAAAATTAGAAGATTACACTATGCCGAATTAAGAGGCCTACACCCGGTAAATATAATTCAAGCTATAGCATTGCGGCGTATTAGATGGGCGTGTAAGGTTGTAGGGCTTAGTAACGAGCGGATCCCTGAAATGTTAATACTGACACAGAACCGACGGGTAAACGTCCGAGGGATAGACCGAAACGTAGATGGGAGGGTTGTGTTAAAACTGATTTAGTGGAATTGGGTTTGAAAGGACATCACTGGAAGGATGTATTGAGAGAGCGTTTGGTGGTATGGCATCGAACCTTCGGGTTTCTTTAGGCCTTTATTATTATTATTATTATT
>NW_027115705.1:996482-998994 GCF_000696795.3 Halyomorpha halys | reverse complement strand
AATAACTTTGATTTTTAGTGGAATATAAATAGTAGTATGTAAATTGTTTCCAAAGCCAATTAATATCTGTACTTTCCCTTTTTTATTACGTTTTCGTTTATTTAAAATAATTCTCATTAATTTAAGTTTAATATAATGGATTAATGAATATTGTGTTAATAGTTTTTTATTATCCAATTTTTTATTGTTTTGTTATGAATCACTTTTTTAAATCTTTTTTTCATTGTTTTTGTAACGGAGCACTAGACATAGCTTTTGTTTTATGTAATAAATTTGTACAAGACTTTGTCTTTCACAAATAAAATATGTTCTATTTGAAAAAAAATTTGCTTATTTGAAAAAGTGTTCTCATAAAAATTCTAACTAGCCGTAATTAAGAAGGTATAAATATAAAATATAAAATTAATTTGATTAATAACTTATGAAAAAGAAAAGATTGAGAAATCTTATTCGAATGGGTAAAGCCAAGACCGCCATGATCTTTCTTGATTGCTTTACGGTTTCGTTATCTTTTATAAACATTTGTATTGTTATTGGCTGGAACAAAATTATGTTCGTTATTTACTTTGAGAAACCCGAAAATACGAATTTTTATAGAAAAATATTAGCCATAACATTGAGACGAGCCCACTATTAGTAGGGTGGTAATAGAAAGTTTTGTGATGCTCGCACCTTGCCAGATTTTTTATTCTACCATCAGCTAAACTCATATGGAAAATAAAAAAGGAAACAAAACACAGATATATCTTTTAAAATAGAATAAGAACCTCTTTACTGAAATAAAATATTTATCAGAGCTCACAGAATTGTGGTTGTTATATTTAAGGTAGGAGTCCGAGAACTGACCCATTTATACAAGATCGAAATCCGCTTGGTTGACCAAAGGAGAGGGCCATTAAAATATACACGGTCGATTTAGTATTGTCGGGACTCCGACTGCGGCTTTGAGGAGGGTCAATTGACTTGGCAAAGTAAACTAATTGGCAACAGGCTGGCCATAAGGAAATATCTACCATGGCAAGAGGTAGAGGTTGTGCAGGGGGTAGTTCCCTACTGGGGATTATTGTATTATATCCGATTTATCACTACCTGCCTTCGGTCCGCATGGAATTCCTCATCCTTTCGGTTTATAATTGAGAAATATCCAATACAAGCAAAATTCTAAATAGGACTGGAATGTCGGATATTGAATAACCTGTCTCTCGCATACTTTTTCTTTTTACTTCTTCCACTGTAACTCGTTTGTCTACTTTTATTTTAATATCTACAGAGTTAATTAAAGCTTCTTCATCAGGAATTTTCCTCAGTATATTTGATTTACCTTTAAAATTTATTTCCTTTGAAGCTTTAAATTTTTTCTCTTTTAATGAATTCCGGTAAATGAGGTTATTCATTCTCTTGATTTTAAATTTTAATATTTTTATTTGACTTGTGGGATTTACTCTTTGTATAAAGATATTTTTCGGACTATTTCATTCACAGCGAAAAATATAAATGAAAGGAATATGGTCCGGGTGCGGTAAAAAAAAACAAAAAAACTCAAATAGTAGAAATATACTATTTTAATGAGCCAACGTTTCGCCCCACGTTGCAGGGCTTCTTCAGGGCTATTTTGACGGCAGTCAAAACAAAAATCTGTAAATATTAGCCATTAACAAAAAAATATAAATATTAGCCATATTATTATATACAATCTACTATTTAAATATCTTTGTTTTAACTAATATATCATTTCTTTTCATTTGAGGTAAATTACACCTATTCCCACAAACATTTCAGTAGTTTATTTTTAAATAAATAATAAATTTAATAATCCTTTGACTGGAAGAATCTTAAGGTATTAACTTGATTTAGTGAATGATAACACTTTCTTCCTTCTTACTGTATAATAATTTATTACTTATTACATAGCAACGTTTCGGGAGATTTCCCCCATCTTCAGGCTGCTGATAACAAAACTTATCTTTAACATATAATTATTCTCCTATAAGTCTTATTAGCTAATATCTTAAAAATTATTGTCATAATGAGTAAAATTTTTTTTTTTTTTTTCAAATGTCCTACATTGCAGGAGAACAATTACCTTTCTGTATTACCTGCAATGTAGGACATTTGAAAAAAAAAAATTTTACTCATTATGACAATAATTTTTAAGATATTAGCTAATAAGACTTAAAGGAGAATAATCATATGTTAAAGATAAGTTTTGTTATCAGCAGCCTGAAGATGGGGGAAATCTCCCGAAACGTTGCTATGTAATAAGTAATAAATTATTATACAGTAAGAAGGAAGAAAGTGTTATCATTCACTAAATCAAGTTAATAAATAAATAATGTATAACGTTATAAAAAAAAAAAAAAAAAGTGAAAGATTAAAAGTGCCATTTTCTGAAATATCCTTCCTTTTACTAGAAAAAAACGAAATTTATGAGGAAATAAAATCTAGGTTGAAGGTGGGAAATAAAGTTACCTAATGAAACAAAGATGTTCTTAGGTTTTTTTTTTTTTTTTTT
>NW_027115705.1:990129-996432 GCF_000696795.3 Halyomorpha halys | reverse complement strand
AAAACGAAATTTATGAGGAAATAAAATCTAGGTTGAAGGTGGGAAATAAAGTTACCTAATGAAACAAAGATGTTCTTAGGTTTTTTTTTTTTTTTATTTTTTTTTTTTTTTTGTTTTTTTTTTTGGTTTTTTTTATAGTAAAGTTGACAATTTACTCGCGTAGCTCAAAATTTTATTTCTTTTTAGTTTCATATTCAAATTTATTCAGGAATATGTCAAAGAATGGATTCTAATATCCTTTAATAATTGTTGTGATGGTTGATTCGCTCATGAACACGAAAAATCTTTATTGTGTAACCCTGATTGAGACATCAGTGTCCTGTCACATTCACGACTGGTTCTATAAAATCAAATCGCATTGGGAAGGAACTGGTTTTGTTATATTTCCTTCATTCAGGAAAACGTTTTAATAGCAACCTAACAAAAACACAATGTTCCAATATCAACATACTATCCTATATTTAATTTTTTAAGGATACAATAAAAACTGATACGAATGACAGTCAATGTTTCGCCAACTCAGGCACCATCAAGTTAAAAAAACAAAAAAAGCAAGATCATATTTATGCTTAAAAATGCAGCACATATCACAATATTCTAAAAATGCATATCAACTAGAGACAGTTTATCACTTTACCATCTCTGAAGACATACTGTCAGTAATTTATACTTACATATATATCTTTTTCCAGTTATACTAATCCCAACAATTGTTTTGGTACATTAGGTTTTTTTATTTCTTTTATATATATTGTCTTTTGTTAATACTTTGAAATAATTTTTATTTGAGACTTTCATCATTTATATTTTTGAAATTTAAACAAATTTATTTAAATAAAAATAAATTAAAAGTTATGTCCATGAAAATTTATTAATAGTTTTATTTATGTCTAATTTGTGCCCAGCTCCGCTCTGGTAACATTCATTACTAAAACTAAATATTAATATTAAATACGAATTTATAATAAAGGATCAATCACTCAAACCACACACCTCTTTCTCTTAGGAATATCTGGGTTGCAAATAAAACAGCGTATTTAATTAGGTTACGTTAAGTTCTTATTTGAAAAGAGGTATGTTCATCATGGAAATTATTTTTATTTTATCTTTATAAAAACTAAAACTTAAGATTTTAGCGACGCGTTTACTATATAATGAATGGAAACGTGTTGGAAGCTTGGCCATCTGGTTTCCTTGGTGTTATTACGGCTCCTTGTGGGTCTTCTTTTGGAATGATGGATGTTCCTTATTTGATCCTTTAAAAATAAACTACGCTACGCTACTGTGACATCAATAGTATTTTCTTAGTATCATCTAACGCACCTACAGCTTTATGGTTGTAATAAGAAGTTCATAACGGAAAATGTTAAAATTTTTCTATTAATAATATTTCTCTTAGAACCTAACAACTGCGAAAATAGAGAGGAGGGTCAAGACATTCCCTAGTCTAGGATATAGTGGGTTCGATTCCGACCTGGCTCAGTCCATAATTATTTCACTACGGTTCCGAAAAATGAATTACATTCCCGGCTATATAGGTCATCGATGGAAGACGAGCTAAAAAAAAAAAAAAACATATTTCTCAGTAAGGTTTTCAGCTAATGGGGGAATCGTTTTGAAGTTAGTTAAATCGGTTGAAAATTTAAACTATTTATTTTTTATCATTAATTTTTCTTCATACTATGATTATTCAAGTAATTAAATGAATAATTTGTGTATATATTTAACATAAATTAAAGTAATTATCACCGTAATCCAGAATAAGCTTCCAATATATTAATTTGTTCGTTCTTGAAAGAATTTATTGGAGTGTGGATGTATTGATTGATATCGGGATCGATCCCCGGTTTCGCTAAAAATTTATATTAATTTTATTAATTAAGGTAAAATTTAAAATTCTGTCAGAGATACGGACATAAGCGTGTGTTTGGATTAGGCCCCTTTAGGTGACTGTGTAAAGGCGTTACCTTGGCATCTTCACAACTATTTTATTAGGTTTGATTCCGGCCTGAGCGGTTTGACTTTTATTTCTGGACAATCCCACGGAATGAAAACTAAACCTTCTCACTCAAGTAAGAATACAGTGCAAACCCCTTTTATGTTAGAATTAGTCACAAAGGAAGCATATGTATGTGTTTGTTAGGACCTGTTTGGATGTTATTAGGTAATGAGTTACATATGGATATGAAATTTACTGCATTTTGTATTCGTTTTATGCGATAATTGTGATTTTCTTTCCTGATGATTTGTTTAGAAATTCGTATTTCTGATTAGGTTAACTCAATAAATTTTAATTCCAACAAAAATAGTCAGTGTAGTAGAAAATAATTCATTGTAGCTCATAAAAAATATAAATTTATGTACTTTACGTAAATTATTTAAAGTGTAGACTTGTACTTATAAGTAGAGACTTTAAAATATATGTTTTGTTGCATTATATTATTTTATGCTGAAAGTTTTAAATATTTTTTTGCCACTTGGTCGCATTGCTGTCTCCCTTGGATTGCAGTCGGTCGTATATATAGACGACCAGAAGGAAATAGCGGAGCCGACTGCAAGACTCTCTTAGAATATAAATACACTGGGAAAATCTCTGATGGAGCGTTTTAACGCTAAGCCGTATTATTGCTCTGATCCTTGACTTTATAAAAGCTGAATTTGCATTTGTTAAAACGTTTATTTATTTTTTTAACTTAACCATTTGTATTGGTATTTGTTTTCTCGGTTTGACTTTGATACGATTCCCCCAAGGATACTTTTGATGCCGGATGAAAAAGTAGACTCCCAACTTTTTTCTCACACATCCAATTTTCATAGTTAATTAATCTAAACAAATCTCCCTTGTGTAAATTTCGGGTGGTATGGTTGTAGTATGGAAAAACAATAATTATGCAAAGGATGGAATGGAAACAAAACAGTATTTCTTTGAAAAATCCACATCTCTCTTCCAAATAATTGTAGTATTGTATTAGGAAATAAGATTATAGATCATGAAATATGTTTTTGATCAAAATAAACCTGTGCCCTGCTAGCGAGTTCGTTTGAATTATGACTGTTTTGATGCGTTTATGTTAGCAAACAGTAATATTCACACAACAATACCAAAGATATTGAAAAAAAAAGATCTTTACAAAATAACCTGGTATTTTCTGGGGTTGATTTGGGGGGGGGGAAATAAAATCCGAATATTTAAAAAAAAAAATTACTTTTCTCTTAGGGAAGCAGGTTAGCTCAGTGAGTAAGGCGCTGCATTACTAACTCTCAAGTACCCAAATTTGAATGCAGCGGTGACATTATTGTATTTTCTGTTACTTTTGCAGTAAGTCAACCCTGTAGATTCGGGTCCACTTAGACCCTTTAATGTGGGTATCCTTAATTGGAAAAAAATCTGGCGGTTGAGCGTCATCGTGAACAAATCATCTGCTTGCACGACCGTTGTTCTAGTAATATTACTTCCTTATGAAATACTGAACCCTGAAGCCTTTATGAGTTGTATCACTACAAATTTTTATTTTCATTTATTCTTAGTTCCAATTCAGGAAACTCATTTCTTAATAATAATTTTGAAATAAATCAAAAATTATTGAAATTTACCACTTTGAGACTTCCTAACCTTAGAAAATAAAATAATTTTTTTTTTCTCAAAAATTATTAATTAGATAACTAAACATTCTATTGTTTAGTTTATTACGGAGTGAACGTTTATACAAAATTTGGCATTAGATTAAAAAATTCTCTCCCGCTATCAAAATTTAAAACAACAAATACTACTAGTAGCAAATTTAAATCTATTCTCTATATTCCACATGTAACTGTTGTATGACATAAAATAAGTTATATAATTACTTCTATGGCATAATTCAAATCTAATGTTTGTAAATGACATTATCTTAACATGTTTGCCTCTACCCTCTTCCCCGAAATACATACAACAGTTATACATACAAAACAAGATACAACAGTAAAATCATTACAAAGTAACTTAAAATTAACTAATTTGAAGGAAAATTGTAGGAGTTGCGCTCAAGAAAGGTATGAAAATAGTAGAAAAAACTATTTATTAGTAACCAAGGTATTGGCCCTCTTAAAAGGACTTCATCAGGACCAAATAAGAACAAGATGGACCAAAATATTAATTATGAACTAATATTTATATCTATACATGGGATTAAATTGACAATATTGAGTTCTGGTTTGTTGATTACCAGAATACTATTATTTGAGTTGTTTGCAATGCATGGCTTCTATGACTTATTTGGTTTGAATTCAGACTAGGTTGACTCTTTATAGCAGTGGTCCTCTTTCGCTGGGACCTCCACGCCTCTGTTCGACTGCGCCCCTGTGAATCCTTTGCTAGATCTCACCCTCAGTTCTGTTGCTCTGGAATTTTCTATCTCGAATTATCTCGCCAAAATTATTTTGCCTCTCCTCATTCGTAGATCAATTTTCTACCGTCTACTTTCTTTCCAGCCATTTCATTTGCTGTTCAAATTTTGGAAGCAGAAAAAAAGTGGATACATTCTTGAAAGCTTAGGGTTCTTTCATCTCTTCTGGTTCTCTTTATGATCTCTTGTGGTGCTGTTGTCTCCCTCCGTTGTGTACTCAGGCATGTAAATCACTTATTCCTGGATCTGGATCCAGTCTAAGGATTGTCAGGTACGCCTAGCCGCACATATGTTATTTGCTCGATAAGGTAACTGCTTTAAGGAACCTGTAAATACTTATCTAGAATGGTGATCTGCTACACTGCTACTGATACTAATTAATGAGATATATGTTCAGTCCGATCAAGCTTCTTTCCTATAGGTATCAGTGCTGATTGCTTGTCAAATACAAATTTTTTGTTGTCATATCTTCGCAAATATTGGTTCTACTAAGATGTTTGTTTGTAATTTAGTAGTTAATTTGACAATAGGAGGAGAATTTTATTTTTAATTTAATTTTATTTTATTTTAATTACCTGTATTTAGCTTTATAGTTTATACGATTTTTTTTTTATTTGGTCATTAGTAACACTTTTAGCCAAAATGAAAAGTACCAAGGCCGGATTGTAAATTCTTATAAAACAAATATAATGTGTCCTACAATAACACAGTGGTTTATTGAATATTTTCTAGGGGTGCCTTCTTACCTTATACCCTTGCCTGTATTGGATACCTTTAATATTACAGGAGTCGGAATTCCGTTGCGTGGTGTATTCTAAAAGCCTCCCCCTGGTAGGAAGGTTGAGTTCTACACGAGCCATCCCAATGTAAACATTTTACTACAAGAAGGCCCCGTTATCGTGTATTCCATAGTTTGCATGTAACGTCTATATTTATTTAAGGCGTTTTAAAATTTTATTTTGCTATCTATGATTTTTATTATTTATGAAAGTAATTGTAAAAACAGTATAACCCGTTTTATCGTTACTGGATTTTTTTTTTAGTTCATTTAAAGGTATTTTAAACTTGTTTAATCCAAAACATTGGCCATCGCAGGAGAAGGTTTATCAACAATAAAAATTATAGTATTACAAAAATCTATTAATATATATTTTTTAATGATGGATAATGGTCCGAATGTTAGTCAAAAAGGGAACTCAAAAAACTAATTTTTTTATTATAAACTAATAGTTCACACCACTTTGCAGGAATTTCGCCTTCAGAAAAGATTCAGTATTTTGTTTACTTGCTTAAATAGTGCCTTGATCAAACCCTGCACGAAACTTTGGTGTACAATAAAATGACTTTGTCCTATTTTAGGTTCTCTTTTTGATACCGAGCCATCATCCTTTCATTAAATAAAAATAATTATCAACAAATTTCGGTAATATTAAAACGTTTCTTGTTGCTAAACTTTCTGTTATGATGGAAAATGTTTTAATTTGATATAACTGAAACTGCCTTTAAATGATCTAAGAAAATATAAATATGCAGTAATAGTAAAACCACGTGTTCACAACTTTTACACGAATATTTACCATTTTATTAACGTAAAGAAAAAATGAAAACCATCTATTGCAACGGAAATTTTAAATAAGATACTTGGAATAAAAAAAAATTTAAAGATCTTATCGTGGCCGCTTCTACTGATTGAGGGGAAAATGAAGTAGAGATAAATTTCTCTTTATATTAAAAATAATAATTATGAGAGATAGTTGACCGTGGATGATGAATGAGGAGAAGATGGTTGGGGGTGCGGTCAATGAAAAACACAAATAAGCACAATTAACTTATTTTAATGTGCCTACGTTTCGGCTAGAGTTTCTAGCCTTCTTCAGGGCTAAAAACAGAACAAGATAACAACCACAATAAGTATAGA
>NW_027115705.1:978754-988364 GCF_000696795.3 Halyomorpha halys | reverse complement strand
GGCACATTAAAATAAGTTAATCGTACTTATTTGTGTTTTTCATTGACCGCACCCCCAACCATCTTCTCCTCATTAAAAATAATAATAAAAATTATCTCTTCAGTGGGTAATTCGATTTTATTGCTTATTTTATTGTTTTGTTAAGTTTCAAACTCCAATGCGTACATAGGACACCTTGTGGGAAAATACCTCATTTATATAATTTGCCTCTTTATATATAATTAATCAACAAAGATCTTAATTAAACCAATATTTGCAAAGATACAGCAAAAAAAAATTGAACAGACAATTAGTACTCAAACTTATATGAAAGTGGTCTGTGCGGATAAAACAAATATCTTATGAACTAGCTGACCCGGCAATGCTTTGCTATTGCTATGTTTTAGGATGTATATAGATTTAATGAACACAAGTGATAGTTTGATTTATATTATTGAATTTAGTTAAAATTAAACATTTAGAAATACTGTATTATTATGGTTTGGCTACATAAATTGAATCAATATATGCTATAAAGCAGCTAGACAGAATTTTTTATTAAAAAATATAAATAATTTCAACATTAATCCACGAATGTACACCAAATATTGCAGTGGTTTAAGTAACATAAAAATTATAGTAATAATAAGTAATATTACAAAACCCTCTCTGTACCTCAAAATTTTGAAAATATTGAGACCTACTATGAAAGTGTGGCATATTTTTTAGGAGTGAAACAAAGTCGATATTCGTTTTCAGCACCTCAAGAAACCCTTAAATACGAATTTTCGAAAAAAAAATTGGAAAATAAAATTTTATTGTCCAAATTTTTTGCCCTACATCCATCCGCCGCAGATGAATATTAGTTCATAGTTAATATTTTGGTCCATAAGCTTTCCTCTATTAAATCTACCTCATATGTAAATAGGTGTAATAAATATAATGTTATCCAAAAAAATTGAAAAACGGAAATAACTTCAAAATGGCTTAACCAATCTACACCATAGGGGTTTAGGGCTCTATAACTTGTACCAAAGGGCGCAAACCGCGTCTAATTATACAAATTAGAACCGAAGATATTAATTAAAACGTGTGAATTTTTTGTCTCGAATTGGACCCCATATTTCGTCCTTATGAGGGAGGGCATCAAATATAACCTTTGTCGATGTCGGCTGGACGAGCTGACATTCAGCTTTCAAATGGATACATTAACGTACGAATCGGATAAAATGAATAGAAGTAATGGACAATTATATGAAAAATAGTCACCAGAGGAAAACAAAAATCCTCCGAAATGAAAAATTTATGATTTTTTATTTATTTGAAATATTTGGTAGTTTGAGATGACACTAATATGAGATACTCTTTTCTAAAAAAAAAATTATTGACCTGCTTTACCCCGAGCCTTACACGCTTAATTTTGTTCATTTATTAACTTTATTCTACTCAGGAATTCTGTGATTTCATCTTCATTAAACCTATCCATGGCGAAATGGAACATTTAGAAAACAACTGCTAGCAAATCGGTCCAGTAATTCAAAAGTTTATTGTAGACAAAGATTAGACCATTCCCTTTTATATGTATTGATATCTATAAAGCTCCTAACGTTTGGTCTTGTGTGGAAATTGTTTCAAGGCTTAGAAAATTATAGGAAAGGTAGTTGAAGAAGATAGGTTAAAGAAAGGAGTAAGGAATTTGTGCCTTAAGGTGATTGTCACTTTTATCAATTGGATACGGATAGTGTGAGATATTGCCTGCACTCCACGGCAACCCATTTCTAGCTCTTGAGTATTTCTTGGGAAAAGCTGAAGTTATTTAAAATAACGCTTGAGTTAAATATTTACATATTCCTGTAAATAATATCTACTGAAAATTTACATATGCATACATAGGTGAATTTTATCGAAAATGATAATTTGCATAATAACTTATGTCACCACTGAGACCAAAATAATAGAAGTATACCTAACATTGATATTGATATTTCCTCAGTTAATGGTAAGATCTCATTCCATTTACCTAAAATCAATTCAAATACGTAAAGTAGAGCGCTTAAATACGTCAAGGATTTTGCGGATGAACAGTTTTAATGTTTTGTTTTTTTCGAGTTTTGTGAAAAAATACTTTCAGAAGATTAACGTTAATTAATTTTACAATATAAATATAATCGATTAGTTTTTGGAAAATATTAATTAAAAATTAAAATGTTCCTTGAAATTCACGCATATATTGAACTCAAGAAAACCTATTCTAGACGAAAATAATTCTTCGTCTTCCTTAGAAGAGAAAAAATAATTTTTCTGAAATTTTACTTTTTAAACTAATATTTTATATACGCAAATTTGATTGATGTTCCCAGGACATTATTATATGTGCCCTAAGATAACGATATTTCATTATTTAAATTTTTGTAAGTGACTGACAAGAAGTGTGTGGGAGAACTGGTTTACGAAAAAAAATTTTTTTTTCTCCCGAAACCATTTAAATTTTAAATTATAATCCTTACGACCCACATTAATGATTTTTTATGATCTATTGACTAGCGGTACACTTTTTATAGTATTTAATACTCTACTAGTATTGTGATAACAACGGTAGATCTAAATAGGCCAATTTAGTAACTAACCATTTACAATTCGTGAACGTGATCTGAAATACAATAGATAAGGGAAATATCGTGCTGCTGAGAAATCTCTATTAAATAAGTCATTTTTTATCCACAAACATATTATGATTTAATAGATGTACAAAACTTGATAAAATAACGAAGATGGGCTATAATCCCTTATAATAAAATAAAAGCTTTATAAAATCAAAACATTGAAATAATAAAATATATCTAATAATAATAAATTGGGAAAAAATGAGACAATAATGATTTGCAAAAAGTTAAAAGTAAATAACTTTACAATGCTTAGTATAGACACCTTTTAAGTGTCTGTATTAACCATAAAATGTAACTATAAAAACCAATATATAAATAAAAAGAAATGAATAAATTAAACCGTATATATCATGAATCATAAGATAACTAACTTCTACTATGAATGAAAAATACAAAAACGAACTAAAAGTTGAGTGAAGAATTAATATTTCTATTCGTATTTACAAGTTTTATTTGAAAGTTAGGAACCGCATGTTAAAAAATAAAAACGAGGGTGAAATGGCAAAAATCTACCACGAACAATAAAAAAAAAAAACTATATAAAGTAATAAAACCGACTTCATAATAAGTGAGTTAGATGACCAGACAGGTAGATCACTACATGTAGACGTTAATCGAAAACCCTCATGACGTTCGACAGCTTTATACAGGCATTTATCGAACGTTGTTTTCAATTACAGCAGAGGGGAGAGAGGAGCTTTTAAAATTAAACTGTACCTTCCTCGAATCCTGATTGGTTTGTAGTGATTTATAACTATCCAGTTGCATAAGGGTGCATCGGCGGATTCTTTAGTTACTTTTCTGGTTTTTGGTACCTTTTTTTTTTTTTAATTATAGCAGTCAAATGGTACAGTTCACATTTACATAGTGATTACCTGAGTTTGGGGTTGTAATTTCAGGTATTCAGGTAGCAAAAATTTACTTCAAGTTTAAGAAACTGGTATGTTTAAATCATCACTGGAAATTGAAAATGTACTCAGAAAATAGAGAAAAGTTAAAGATGAAGTTGGAAGATGGAATAGTAAGGTTTAATGAATCATGACCTGCTGAAGGCGATGGGCATGACGAAGTGAAAGAACTTGGAGGTCCTATCGAAGATTCCTTATTATAGTATTAGAATATTTCATTAGAAAGTTGGTGCATACCAAAACAACTTCAGGCGATTAAATAATCTTGCTTGGGTTTACTCAGGTACTATTAACTAAACAAGAAGAAATAGAAAATTAAATACAACTATGTTGAAACTGATATAAAATCAAATCTCGAAGTAAATACTGATATGAAGAAATATAAAATAAGTGTTTTTGACCGTCAAAAACTGGAAGAATGCGCATTTCAGGTTTTTGTGTTTTAACAATGCCAATATCAAGCTGTGGGAAATTTGTCACTATCGGCAAAAACACCAAGTTCAAAACCGTTTCTTAAGGCTAAAACAGTCTTTGGTTCTGAGCATTAATTCTGAACTAGATACTACTAAGTTCAGGATTTATTAGTATTCTACGTATGGTTAGGAGCAGAATTGGCGGCTATATATGTGTCGGAGGAAATACATTTGTACAGTTGGAGAAGTTAAGTTATTTGGGTCTCTAGTTACTTGAAAAAATATATTTATGAGGCGAGGTTTAATGCGGGGAATGAATCTCATTCTTTATTGCGAAATCATTTAGATCGCGCCTTCTGAACAGTAATTTGAAAGTTGGAGTGTAAAAAACTATTAACATACCTACTGCTCGTTCTCTACTAATGCGAAACGTGTCGCTTACATTTAAAGATGTTGGCTATGTAGCCCAGAATAGCAAGAACCGTATAATAAATGGTATCGGCATTGCGTTGAATGAAACGGGCGTGTGAAGTTGTAGAGCTTAACACCAAACAAATCCCGAAAAAGTCAATTATCACTGCGCAAACTACAAGGAGAACAAAACGTTGGAAAAAAATATATTTTTTAACATGATTGCTTTGAGACTGATATTGCGGATTAGGGAATGAACGGCGATTAGCATACGGATCTTTTTACCTTATACCTGGTGATTTCTGATCTACGGGGAGAGGAAGGGGGGTGGTTTATCTTATAAATAATCGACCTGTTCTAACCAATGTGGAAAGAACGAGTTTTCGTTCTGTGGGTCCGCCAAGAAATAAAAGTCAACACAACCTCAGCTTACTCGGAATTATTAGTATCGAACTTTCGGATGGATTAATTTGTCATTCATTAATTAAAGAATCCAAATTTTGGTATGCCATCGAAACACTTCAACCTCTCCCGCAAAAAACCATCATAAAAATAAAATAAAACGTTTCATTGCTGACACCTAACTTAAAACCTTAGGAATTGCACTGGAAGGATAATAAACAGCTAAACAGCATATTTGTTAGAGGGCAACCATAATCATCGCACAGGACGCAGATGGGTCATAGCAATAGTACTAACATTCAGTAAACAAGGGGAAGCGAGCATTAAGAGGCGGGACGCTTTGGAATTTACTGTGCAGTAATGCCTATTCTTCTACGTAACAGCTTTCTCCTCTGAAATGATCATTACATTAGGTATTATTTTCAATTATTACTTACGAATCATAATAATAATCTGAAATTCTCATAAAATAATTTTATCTCTAATATCCTGGCTATGAAGGAATGCTGACATGGACAATTTTTTCAGGAGACGTATTGTCTTCAAGAATTTCAGACCAAGCTATTCCATCCTCATTCATCTTTGACAGAGAAGTCTTGCCAGCTAGAACTACTGAAATAAACTGAAATGACTCTTTTGCTAATATATGTGGCTCCCTCTACTCTCTATCTTGGCCAAATGGCTGCTGGATAAAGCCACCCTATAAATCCCAAGCGGTATGGCCAAAAACAACTATCGAACTAAGATAATTGGTCCAGGCTGTCTGGAGGCGGGCTAGACGTGACGTCATTGAGCGGCGCCGGAGTGTCACCCGCTACCGGTAAACAGATCGACCGCCTTATAGTGACTTGCAGAGATTGTACAGTAAGCACATATGGTGAGGGAGAGGGTGAGGTAGAGAAGGCGCCAGGAATATATAATTGTCATGTCTTTTCGTATTAGTATTTAAAAAAATATTTATCCCATGAAAAATATCTTTCCTAATCCGCTATACTAAGACCAAATACAACTAGGATAAAAACTAGTAAGGAAGCATGTCTCAAAATAAATACGGATAAGACAAAATATGCAGCAGAAACGGTAAAAATGTCTGTGGTATAGGAGAATATTTCAACAGGTAGAGAGCTTTAATTACTTAGGGTCTAATGTAATTAGAAAAAACAAATTGATGAAAAATTAAATGTGGAAAAACTGGAAGATCGCTGATTGACCGTGTATGTTATTGATAAATGGAATATGGTCCGGGTGCGGTAAAAAAAAAAAAAAACTTAAATAGTGACGACTATTTTAATGAGCCAATGTTTCGCCCCATGTTCCAGGGCTTCGTCAGGGCTAAAAAAAAGATACAAACAAAAACTGAAAAATTACAAGGTTATAAAATGAAACGGAAAAATAAAAGGCATATAAACAATAAATGATAACGGAAATAGTGACAGATAAAAAGAAGAAATATAAATGAAAGTACAAACTAGGAGACGAAAAGGGGGATAAGAATAAAATCAAGAAAAAAGGAAGAAAATGAACGAGACTGAATTCATACCTGTTTTGACAGGAGTCAAAATCAGAGTGAGTGAATTGTTTGTATTGGGAGGAGTGGGGATGGCAGTTAAATACGTTACATTTGAAAATAATTTTACAATAAACAATGTAGAAAAATATTAAAATGAGGTAAACAATAAATGATAATATAATTATAATAAATGATAATATACATAATAGAGGAAGAGAAGAAATATATAATAAATTACAAGGGTATTAAAAATAATAATAATAATAATATAGAAATAAATAATAAAGAAGAAATAAACTAAAAAAAATTAAGAGATGCAATACAATTAAATGATACAGGAAGACAATATACCAAATTAATGGGGATACAGAGGTATGTAAATATGTGATAGAAAAATTAATAATTAAGTAATTAATGTAATGTATGCTTAAGTTGGTAACATATGAATATAAATTAAAAATAACATGCATAAATATAAAATAAAAAAGAGGGATAGTAGCTATAAAATATAATTAAATTAAGTATGGGGTGAGAAATTAAAAAAATAAAAGACATGACAGGAAAGTGGGGTTCTGAAATGCAGAGAAGAGAATTTTTTATTTTTCCTGTTTATTTTTATGTTGCATTTTATATCCTTGTAATTTTCCATTTATTTTATTTTTTACTTATGTTAAGTGTTTGTATCTTTTTTAGCCCTGAAGAAGCCCTGCAACGTGGGGCGAAACGTTGGCTCATTAAAATAGTTGTCATTATTTGAGATTTTTTTTACCGCACCCGGACCATATTTCATTTATTAATAAATGCGGAAAATGTTTTATATTTTTCCAGTTTTGAAATAGTTTATATCGCACCTTCTGTCCGAATACTTGAAAGTTAGAATTTACCAAACAATTATCTTACATACTGTTCTTTACGGACATGAAACGTTGCCTCTTTTATAAAGGGAGGAACAGCGCCTTATGCTTTTTGAAGAGTGTAAGTTTAATATTTGTATCTAAGAAAAATGAGTTAATCGAAGAATTTAGAAGGCTATGGGACGTCGAATTGTGTAAACTGCATATGGTAAATATTATTCCGGTGATAGTATCATTGTGAATGAGATAGGTTTGTAGGTTTAGTAACGCAAGTTTTTTTATTTTTATTTATTTATTGATATTTACAACTGTATAAAAAATACAACAAGTAATTTTGATCATAATGACATAATGATATGATACAGCATGTAGAGAAACTACCCAGTAGTAGAACTCTAAAAACAGTTTACAATATAAGGTCACGAGGCCATCTTCTTTTCAGGCCCCTCGGAGGATTGCCAGGAATGGAAGAGGAAGCAAGGTTAGAAACGAGTGGGTTTGGGTGGTTAGGGAGTTTATTATGGAAGGAATAATATCGGGTTCGGGGTAGATCGGTTACATAAGGAACATTTAGGTCTTTAGTAACGCAAGTACTCCTAAAAATGTAATAAACGCTGATCCGACCTGCAAACGTCTGAGGGGTAGGTAGACCTAAGCGTTGGTCAGGATTGTGTCAGAATTAGATTTGTGTTTGGACAGGCGTTACTGACCCTTTTATTTTATTTTTAATCCGCTGTATACTCAAATTGATATGCGCCGAGTTAGCGTTTTAGTGCGAAGGTAATAAGCTACTTAGAGGATTAAAAATGAATGGATGTGGATTGAGAAAGCCCTGTCATTGATTAGGACGTTCTTGTGAATTAGGTTATTGCCTGATATAATATTCATCATCATGTATCCAATAATATATTTGTACGGCTAATATAATAATATATTGTAGTAGTGTAATATTGTATTTCTGTATATTCCTACACGATTCTTCTGTATTGGGTTGTCTAACGAATACAAAATTATTACCCTTGTTCTTGAAAATAATATTTTTAAAATGAATTTCAATTCCTGAAGACGCCTGTGTGCGATCTTTGAACAATGATTGCATCCCAAATTCTCCTATTACGTATCGCAAACCTTAAAGAATGTTGTTAAACTGAAAGATTGAGATAAACTAAAAAAAAAAACCCTAGAAATCACCTTGACTCTTCTAGGTAAACTTATTTCTTCCTGCTCTACACATTTAATACTTTAATGATATACCGCTTATCTCTGTTGAACATACTTAAGCTTGGAGGCTTAAAGGACAATAGACTGCTCCTCGTTCCCGATTATTACGATTCTAGAAAAACGGTCTAAGCTTAAAAATCTGATTTACATGACTATAATAAAGCCTATTTGAACTTACAGTTTTGAGGTTTGGTGCCTTCCTCATCGCTCCAAGTTCCTCAACGCTCCTTACTTTGTCATATTTTATAAAGTTGTTAATATGACCTACTGCCAATTTGTTCCGAATCGGATATCAATCCTTGCATAATAAACTCAATATCCAATTGTTTCTGAACTTGCTTTTTTTAATTCCTAATAATCCTCCTTCCTGATTATGTGAAAAGACTCAGGTCCCGAGTCTTTTTGGTATTGAAATGGGTATAACTGATTCCATTTGAATCATCAGTTTCAGCCTCTTGTTCGTCATCATCCAAGATATTGAAGTAGTTAAGAATTAGTACCAATTGGTAGTTTCTTCTAAAGTATGTACCATTTCACTATAGTTCAAATTGACTTGTTCTATTTGATTTTAGTGTAATACAGTTGTAGATTTCAATAAATGAATATTAAAGGATTCGTTTTTTTTTTAAATTAAAAATACTTAAACATTTTCGTTTTTTTTATGATGTATTAGATTTTCTCTAGCTTCTTTCCAACTCGTTGATCCTTCTCTTGAGATAGTTGGCATTAAAATTCAGTAAGGACGTTTGAAAAAAGTAACATTGGCTCTATACATATCCTATGCTTGTTTCGCTTAAGTGGCCCGAACATGTTTTACAAGCATGATAATAAATCTTGTCCTACCCACTTGCTATCCGGACCTGGTCCATAAGGATGACTCGTCGTACGAACTTGACCAGATGACCGAAAAAGATTATGAGAGTGCTGGGCGATTGGGTATAGAGCAAAACGGTATTAGTTTGCGTAGACCTTATTTTATTGGTCACACTTTCAGAGCTCTCCGTACCTGTCTTACCGGTCTATCAGACACGTCAACTCTCTCCGTCGAAAGAAAAGACGATTACAGTAATGTACTTTTCCTCCTTGACTGTTTCATGTCTTTTAAATAGTTGGTCTCGTTACAGTGGCTATTTGGGTTACTTCGGTATGACGCGCTCATTTTAGGAACACTATCAGGTCGTAATCAACAGTTGGACTAGATGTGTGTTCTCAGCACGTTCTCACAGACTGCCTTGCGTTATATATA
>NW_027115705.1:965435-978704 GCF_000696795.3 Halyomorpha halys | reverse complement strand
TATATATATATATATATATATATTCTTACATGTCACATATTGTCAGTTTTGAAAAAAAGGCTAATTCAACAAATTGGGTACTTATTTATTTTTTTTTTTGGGTGGGGGAGGAGGTATTGTCTATTATTACTAGAATATTCATGGATATTTAACTATTTGATTAAGTGATCTGATTTGGGTTAACTTAATGAAAGTACCAGGTTTTTAAAAATATATAACTTTTTAACTAACTTAACAAGGTTTTTTTTTTTTTTTTTTTTTTTTTTATAACTAAAACCTTTAATACTCAGTATTGTTAGATTTGTCCTTTTTAAATAATACCGATCATTATTAATGGTCCATTTAAATATTTGAATAAATTTCATATTTACTGTACAGTTTAATTACCTCTGTTTAAAAATTAATTTTTGTTTCAGGTAATTGGACTGTTAGAATTTACTATGGTTTAAGCCAGACGTTGGTGAGTTTCTTTTATTTTTATGTAATGTATCGTGTTTAATTGTTTTATGATTTTTGTAATTTTTGATTAAAAAGAAAACAAATTGACTCAATTTTAAACTAAAAAATAGGTCATCTTGTGTTTTAGGCATTTAAATTGAATTATATTGTTTATTTTAAGTATACTTTATTTATTTTTCTTTTATCAATTACTAATTTTTAAGACTTCTATAACTTAAAATATTATAATAGAGTGTAAAATTCTAGCAATTTATTTTATTTTGATTAGTTAATAACTAAACATAATTTTTTTTATGAATTTAGCCTTTAGAAGTATTTACCCCACCCGAGCAATGTTTATGAATTTAAAAACTGTTATTTATACATTTCACTTTGTTGAGGCTCTTGTATTATGTAAGCATTAACTATTTTTTTATGTAAATGTACGTTAATGTTAAATATATGTTGTATGAATATATGATATCCTACTAATTGCCTAATTTTTTTTTACCATATTATATTGTTTGGCTCAATTTATTTCAACTTCCTTCGACTTTTGTAACTTTCAATCTGATAATATAGTGTAAAATTGCTGGGATTTCTGTTTAGTACTTAAATTTCATAATAATAAGTCAATTTCTTATTTATTATTATTATTTTAAATTAACCTTAGGTATTTGTTCTTTTCCAACGTTATATGTTGTTGTTTTCAAATTTATGAATTGTTGTTTATGCATCTCATCCCCTTGATACTGTTCTAATGTATTAGTATTAATTTTTTTTTTAATATTTCTTTTTGGAGATATTTAAAACGTATTTGTGTCTCTTGTTTGTGAATAATCAATATTTTATATTCTGAACCTTTGGTGTCGCCCACGGCTTTTGTTCGGGTTTTGTACAATGGTGGTTCCCTTTTCCCAATCAGTTCTTCTCTGCCTTTATTTTGTCCCTAATTTTATTTGCGGTAAAGAATAAGCTAAGGTAGCGTTTTATTTTAATTTATTTCCTATATTTTTTGTATTTTATTTAAGTCTAGGCCGATTTTATGGGTTTTCATAGTAACTTGATTTTTATTAGAAAAATTGTGTTCGTGTTTCAATTCGTTTAGTTTAATTTTATTGTGTTTGATGAAGAAGCAGTATGCTGCTTTTTAACTTAAAATTTTCTTACGGTGACTTGTACAAGATAACCAGTCAGTTTCTTTTTTCTGGAAAGCCTAAATAACTATAACATTGCTTACAATAAAAAAAAAAAAATTGGAAAAACAAAGCTTTTAAAATTGTGCCGAAATCATTTAACTGAACGAAGAGATGTTTTTTTTATGTTTCAATTCGTTTGGTTTAATTTTAATTTGTTTTATGAAGAATCAGTTGCTATTTCATATTTAGATTACGTGATCTATGTAGGACAAGTCATAATAACACCTAAATAGTTTTTCCTTTTATTATATTTATCTATCCAAAATTTAAATTTATTTTTTTTTGTCATTATTCCTTGTTTTAACAAATAACTGGAAAGAGCCTATGTACACTGTAAAAAAATAAATAAATAAAATATAAATTTAATAATATAAAATAAAAATCTTAATATAAGCTTATAAAAATAAAAAGATTATAATTTCCTAAATGGTATTATAAATCAACATTCAATACAAATAAAATGATCTCTGCCTAACAGTATAGAAGATATATGAAAACATGAGATCGGAACTAATTCCTACAAAAACAGGGTTTTGATTTGCGGTTCGTTGATGGTTTAACTAAGTCAAGAAAAATCTTATTGTGCACTACGCATAAAAAAAAAGAAAGAAAAAAACATGATGTCAGAAGATATAGGTATTTAAATCTTTTTTATGAGATGTTCATGAACTTGAATGTGTCTAACTACTGAAGCTGTTACTTAATTAATTATAATTATCCTTAACATTTTATATTATCCTCAACGAAATTTTATATTAGCCATTTTTTTAAATTATTAAAATTACAAAATTTCTATTACGATAGTACTCCAAATGTGTACATTCCTAACATGATTTAAGATAAAAACTTTTTTTCTTCGTTTTGTGGAGAGGAGTGATTGATTGCTGCATTTTGGCTTTAAATATTTTTTAACATAGTCATAGAACCAGTTTTCCGTATACCTTCATCGTTCAAAAAAGTAAGAAGAAATTTAATTTATGGTTCAATATATTATTTAAATAATAAATACGTATGTTTCTATGAAATATTTTAATGATTGCAGTGCATCGATGTTAATTGACTAGAGACATGTGACGATCCTAAGTTTATAAAACTTTGGATTGAATGAATTTGAATTCAATTGAAAATTAATTGATTTAAGTTAAAATTAAGGACAAATATTGATTTTTAAGGTTTAGTTCCACCTTATTACGACCAATCCCAATAAATAATTATCCAGATTTGAATTAAAATATAATATTTATTATTTGAAGTGTAAATTAAAATAGCTTCTAAATCCCCTTTTTTTATTAGATATTAAACAATAAAGATGATAAACTACAAAAATTACTTCATACTAACATTATACAAGTACCTCCTGAGAGGGAAATGCGTAACAATTCTTAAATATTAAAACAAACGTATTATGTTCGAGAGGAGAAAATACTTAAGGCTAAATTTATAAATAAAAAAAAATTAAGAAAATGATTTTATTATTGTGAAATTCATGTACTAAATAGAAAAAAAAATGTTTAGCAGTTTAACTTAACATCATATAATCTTATATTATATCTCAATAATCTGATGAAAATTAGTTGTATGATATCGAATCGAGTTTAAAAATACCGGATTGAATATTTATTTGGTTTATAAACATGGGTGCTTGGATTGTACAACTCAAATTGTGATATTCAATTGTTAAAGGCATTCAGATTAAAAGTAAATATATTTGAAAATTAGTGTAATCAACTTTATATTCATTTGTCTATTGGGTGCCCACGATTTTGTAAATGAAATTAATCATCAAATTAGTAGAGTAAAACGTGAATGGAAATAATACATAATGACAGTCCTCCATTTCATAATAGAAATTTGATGAGAAGAAGACTGATTAATTTTAATAAATTGATTCAAGTTGAAATTCAGTAGAAATACCTCGTTTGGTTTAGCGTGATAGTGAAACATTACGGCCATTAAAATTACATTAAATCATTATCTGGGTTTCAAACCCACTTTTATTGAAATAGTCTTCTGTTTATCTCATATGATTTTATTTTTTTAATTATATTTGTATATTTCGAAAATTTATTTTAATTTAATTTTTTTTGTGTATAAAATTAAACAAATTATTTGTTTAATCATAACGAATTTTTCATTTTCCTGATCATTTTGAACAGTAAATATTGATGACTTAGCATACTAATGCGGTTAAGTTCAGTACATCAATACCGCTGAAGACTGGGGATAAACTTGTGACGGAGCAACAGTTGGTTCCAGTTTGTAATATGGAATCAATTAATAACTGCCTATAAATCATGCATGCGAGCGACTCAGTTCACATTCGTCGCACATCCCGGTTTATTTTCAATTTGTTTCCTGATTTATTTATTCATTATTAATTAGTATATAACTCCATTTAATAAATTGTTCTGACATCATAGATGATTAATTAATAATTATATTTAAAAACATAAATAAGACTTGCATAGTTTCAGAAGTGCATCAATAATTAAAAATAGAACATGACAGAGGTTATATTGATCATATATTTTATATTACTGTAGTTGCATATTCTTTTCAATAAGAATAGGTCCTTCTAAATCGGGTATTTTTCTTATTTAAATTTTGGTCTATTCCTCTATAGGCTTTCCGTGGTGCCCTACTTATCTTTATTTTCATACAAAGAAATAATTTGTTGTTGGTCGATATACGACATGTCACAATCTCACAAAAAGATCATAACACATAAAAAGAGGCTATCCTTCTCTGCCGGTCCGCCCCACTATGACCCCCAGCGAGCGAAAGTCCAGTACCACTTTCGAAATATTTAAAAAGCGCTTGGAAAAGAAAAACGGCATGAAATAATCCACTTATTTCTTACTTGCCGCAAATCGAAAACGCTTGGTTAAAATAAAGTAACTGAAGTCGGTACCCATACACTTGTATATTCCTGAAACAATAATTCTAACATGGATCACAAATTTAAACTTGTTTTATTATGAAAAGAAAACTATATAATAGCATAGATAATGGTCGATGGCATAAACTCATAGGTACCTGATGATAATTAAATTTAATTTCCGTTCTGATATTTTTATCACACAGTGAGCAATTTGATATTTAATGTAAATACATCCACTTTAGGAAAATTGTAATAAAATAAGTAACAAAGGAGCATCTCATAAAGTTTTTTTTATTATTAAAAGTTATTTTTATTGAAAATGTTCATCCGTGTCTGTTAGGATAATTAGTTACTTTGCAAAATGAAGTTCTGTGTAATTTTCACCAATTATTGAACAGGGTGCATGGAGTTGTTAAACTGTCGTACTAATATGTGTTGCATGTAAGTTGTTCAAATTACTAAAAAGGTCAACCTCCGAGAGAAAGAAACGTTGATAAGACCGCGTTTGTTGTGGGGTTCCAAAATAATTTTAAAACATTGGGTGCTAAGTCCATCACGCTTCACCCTTACTAATATTGGTCTAATTTTGATTATTTTATTTTTGTTTTGTAGAGAATCTGAAGAATTTGAAAGGTATTGATTAAACATAGCTAGCTACATTTAGTTTTCTAAATTAGTGCCTTTTAGGTTATTCACTATTAAAAGTTTCTTTTAGCCCTCACACACAGGACGCGAGGCTAAAACAAAAAAAAATAAGGAACAAAACAAGTTCAGTAGAGGTGATCTTTTTCGTGATTAATATTTTATTGGATTAGAGAGATTCAGAAGTTGTAACTGCGTTTTTCACTATTCATTCATGAAATTGATAATTACCGTTGCTTTGTCTAATAGCTCTAAACTATTTTCAGAAATATCATCTCTAGGTAAGTCAGTTGTCTCGTCCAATAAAATGTTCTTTTGTCTCCAGTCTAAAAATAATACTAACGACTTCTGGGTAACAGGAAACACCTTTTGTACCCACGCATATGTTTTACTTGGCATAGAACTTCTTCAGGATTCTTGTGTTCATTTGTTGTTCAGTATTAGCTTTAGTTTAAAATCCAGTATCCAAAATTGGTACTTCGACGAACTATTTTCATCTAGTGATCGTCTCTCCTAATTTTAAAATTATTGAGGAAACATATAACTCTCGTTTAAGAAAACGGAAATATATTTTTTTAATTTATAAAATAATAAATCAAATTTATTAAAAAATTAAAAATTAAATTTATTCTAAAATCTTGTAATGTAGATAATAATGTAATAACTACGCAGTAGAAAGATAACCTGACTTATGAACTTGAAAAATGTTTTGTAAATGGTAAATGTTTTTTTTCTCGTAGTTACGGGATGTTCGCAACTTAAGTTACGATATTTATATTTTTCATTTATATAAATCTTTGTTAGATTGTATAATAAATATGAGATAAGAGAGAAAAATAAAAGACATTCTTAATATTGTTTAAATAAATAAAATTGTATCCATTTTAGTCTCAAAACATATTCATTCACTTTATGAGTCCAACGTTTCAGGCCAATTCGGTCATCCCTAAGGGACAATCTTAATACAATTTGAGAACTAAATCATTTAAGAACACTTCATGTAGGCTAATCTGCCCAGGTCAATCCAATAAATTACATTAATTATTTAATTTTAAAATTAAATAAATTCAATTTATCACAATACTTGTTACAAAAGATTTATCGCTACAAAGACAAAGAAGGTGACTGTGATAAATAATTTTAATTTTTAATTTGATGTGAAAATTGACTAATTAGGGTAATCTATTGAATTGACCTGGTCAGAATAGCCTGCATGAAGTGTTCTTAAATGATTTAGTTCTCAAATTGTATTAATGTTGTCCCTGAGGGATGGCCGAAACGTTGGACTAATAAAGTGTATAAATATGTTTTGAGACTGAAATAGATATAATTTTATTTATTTAAACAATATTAACCAGTCTCAAGAAAGTTTTAAGATTAAAAAATAAAACAATAAATAAAACATTCTTAATGTTCATATGAAATAATCTTATAATGGCTGTCGTGAATTTTAAGTTACTGTTCAGTTTTTTAAATAATTTATATTCCAACTATTTATATATATTTCAATCTTCTTGAAGTTTTGGGATAGCCGTTGTTACTGTTAGTTACTCAACTGTATGCATGTGTTCTTAACATGCAAGTTTTGTTTGCCTGATTCATAGAATTAAGTTTTTATTAATAAATATTTAGCAAACACAAAGGTTTTATGCCACTACCGCCTATCGCTCTCTTCACACATCTGTTCAAAGCCATCCGTCCGGACCCAAATTTATCAGATCAGTCTTGGCGCAATCCTCCCATCAACGCTTCTGTCTATCCCCCAAACGTACCCGTCGGTTCAGTTTTTATTAATATTTTAGGGATCCGCTCATCTCTAAGACTTATTATCTTGCGTCCATCTTAATGGGTGAAATACTGTAACATGAATTATATTTCGTCGGTGTTTCTTAAGTTCTCTTAATTTGGTGTTTTGTAGCCTTTTGATTTCTCGGGTGAACTCATCCTTTTACAGTCTAATTATTTTACGTAATATATTTATTTTCAAAAACGAAAGTGCTGTTTTTCTTTTTGTGTGAGAGGCTGCGTTTCGTATCCGTTAAGAACAGTGAGTAGGATAATAGTTTTATAAATTATTATTTTTACTAAATTATTAATTTTAATATTTATTTTTCAGTATTCGTTATTAACTTATACAATCTCTTATATACTTTTATTAAAATTTTATTAAATCCTAAATAAATTATTATAGTGGCCGTAATAGCATAGCACTCCTAATTGTTATTATTAAAATTTAATTTGACATTGTCAATATAGATTGTACGTTCATTAAATAAAATAAAGCTCGAATATGGATTTGAAACTTATGGTATATTTTAATTTTATGGAAAGATGAGATGATCCGAATTACATTCAGAAATTAATTCAGAAATAATAAACAAATCTACGTATTGATAGCTGATGTGACCCACTATATAGCTTCATCTAGCTAAATGGTCTAAATAAACAAGAATAAAAAACTATGTGGAACTGTTGTAGAAATATAAGACAATATGGTCTTCTTATATTCCTACATAGTGTAGTGCTACATTGTTTTTATATTGTTTGTTTAGACTTGATGAAGAGCAGTGATGTTGAAAACATGGGCTACCAAGATACAACTTTTACAGAGTTCTCTACTGCATAATTTAATAAGATGAACTTAATAATTTTCTATTTCAATCGTAGTATAGTTTCTAAACATTTATTTAATCATATCTGTTAAAACAGACATGTGAGGTTCGTTCAGGTTTATAGCTATCATATTGCCTTCGTTATATGACTCTCCAATTAAGGAGTTTTGTTTTGTTCACTGTAATGCCTTTAAGCAGCCTAGAACCGAAATAATACTTCCAGGAGTATGACTACCATACCTTTTGGTCCTTGGTAAGACCAGAGATTGGAATACCCAAGTAAATTTCCCCGTAGGAGATTGGGGGACATGAGAATTTTGAATACATGACATAGGGAAGTGGTGGACCGAGATGGCGGAGGTACGAGGAAGGATAATCGGATGAGAAGGAATGAAGATTGGATACGGGATAAGACTACCATTGACGAGGGGACTCAGAACACGTAGTATTATCCACAAGTCCAATCCGGGTTCCCTAATACTTTTTCCTTTTTGTTCAAGTTCCATAAGCCTTTTTTTGTGCATTGAAGTATTTCTGATAATGTTTTTCTTCTTATGGATTTCTCAAGGAGAACATGATACCAAAATTAATTGTATGAAGTCTTGCGTGTTTCAACGCATCTTCACCCCAAATATTTCTTATAATCTCTTGTACTGTACAGCATTGTGAAATTATCAAATATGTGGAACCGCCACTTCCACCCTGCGATAGAGCCTTCTTTATCTTACCTTTAAATCATTTACTTATAGCATGCATCGATGTTATATACTCTCAAGGATATCATAACCTAAAAAAAATAATTATATGGAATCTTCCCTTTCCGTCACGCCCCTAATATCCCATTGGTACCCTTATGTTATCATAAAAAGGTTAGCGGGTAAAGCAGTTTTGGGAAAAATTTACTTGTATCGAGTTACATTGTAAAATCTGTTAAAACTTTAAATTGGCGTGGATTCCAAGATTGTTCCGTCTTTACAGAATAACTACGTATTTTTTTCTGATTTATTACGGATTATAACTTAAGCGACGATGGAAGTGTACTCTAAATTTTCTCCTGACACAAAATTAGTGAGTTCTCTTAAGATGGAAACTCAGGTTCGAAAAACTCTACCTTGAGCAACTGGGCTATAGTTAGAAGGCACACACAGATCGTTGTTTCCCCAAATTGCTTGACTTTTCAATATTTTTGTTTAAACTAGAAAAATGCAACTCTCTTCAAACTAGCGCACGCACACAAAATGGGTCGTTTATAACTTGTCAAATTATAACTTGGACAGTAAAAATTGTCCCAATACTTACTTCCTAGTGATTTGAATAAATTCTTTCGATTTTTCGGAAACCGACAAACCAATTCCCTTAGGCTGTATATTTCAAATAGTTAAACACTTTACCGTCCAAAAGTTCTGCTTCTTATTTTCCAACTTATCTTACTTTTCGCTTGCATGCAGGATTCCATTTCCATCCTATATTTTTATATAAATCCTATTTTATCTCGCATACAAAAAAATCTCTGGTTGCTCGACAGTTGGTACATTTTTCTGGTAGGGACTATAACTGGCAGACATTGCTGAATACAGTTGTACCGGTGACACCCCGCCGCGTACGACAAAGTACTGCGGAGTATAATAGACCCGCTCTCTAACGGCTCAGACTCAATCTAGCCCTGGTTAGATCCAGCTATCAACATTCATTCCCCGATGGGACAGCTGAAAGGACACCTCTTTACCTACTTATCATGTCATCCATCTCTTCTCGCCTCAATTATATAGACATCAAGTACCGCCTGTCTCGATCCACGGTATAATCCCATAGTTCGAAAAAATCGCCTCCATCCTATCGATTTTTATCGTTTAACAAAAATGTTTCGCTTTCTTTTTCTACATTTTTTTTTTATATTTCTCAAAAGGTCTTCGGCAACTAGAGCCAGTGGCCAGACTCCAGGCCGGTTGTACCATCACAGTTTTAACTATGATTTCCGTAATCTCAGATAATAGCAAAAATTTACGTTGTGCTAGAAAAAATAAATTTACCTCCAAATAAACTTTCCCAGAATATGAAATGCCGTTTTAAGTAAAACAGCCAATTTTAGTTAAAGTAGTTAACCATACAAGAAACCTTCCATGGTTCCAGTTGGAATCTGTTTTCTAAAATAAATTATATTATATTTTCTTTTTCTTTATATTTTTATCGTTATTTTTTTTAGATTAAAAGATGTTCCTAACTACACATGTTAATTTAAATTAAATTCTCCATTCATTTTTTCCCAACAATCTTATTTTGTTTTGATGTAATTGATCATTCTTTTTCTATATTCTATGATCCCACTATATTATTATTTATGGCAAGAGAAACCCCCACTAAGGATGAAAAATGAACCATGAAAGAATTAAGGATGAAAAAATTCCACGTTAATGGAATTTAATTTTTTTTTAGATTGTATTTGTGGTATTGGAGGGCGCAGATTTTTCAAACAGATATTTTTATTATAGCATGTGCCACCTGTTTATATTACAAAAGATATATTGTATGGATTATAGGAAAACTAGGTATGGATTACCTAACTTTAGGGGTATTCAGAATGTGTTAAATCTGAAACGTTTTAACATGCTAAATGTTGTAAGTATAGGATTGTGAGCATATATTATTATTGTGTTATATATTAATGCTCTATGGATACTCACTTTAAATTAAATTATGTCTAGTGAGTCTTATTGCCAATATTTATTATATATTTATGGACATCATTATTTCTAATGATACAGTTTACACATTGTTCTCTTTGAGGTTTTCTATTTCGTGACTGATTCTCTGCAAGGTCTGCGTATAAGAGTGGCTTTCTCTTTTCAAGTTTACCTCTCTTGATGGTATTCCATCTCTTTAAAGGGAGATGGCCGCTTTTTGTAATCTAATCAGAGTGCTAGCTAAAAATTAAAATGTTTCGTTCAGCTTTGTACGCGACAAAGTAAATTATCTTCTTTTCCCCTAAACCTTTTAGGGAAGAGATTTAACGTCTCTGGGTTGACTCCCTGACCTGTGCAAACCCTGAACATAATGGTCTATGGGGAACAAAGGTTTCCAATTCCAACAAAACAATGATTCTCTCTTCTAGCCTTTGTTTTACTTTCTCAATTGATTTGTTTAACATTTAAATCTGGTTCTGATAAAATAATTGCTTCGTCGGAATGGGGCGAATTTTAAAATATTCATAATGGCCACGAAACAATAAAAAATCTCTTGTGGGTATTTGCATTCATATTTATTCATAGAATAGAATATTTTATAATATAAATTGATATAATATACATCAATTATTAAAATGTATATTATAAATTACTTGTAAAAAAAAGATTGATTACCTGGTTTTTGCTTTATCAGAAACATTTCATTTTACCATAAAAAATAGTTTTGATGTCAAAAGATTATTTGTATAATTTAGAAGTTTTTTGTTGGAAATAGAATTCTTTTTTAACTTGTATTTACCTATATATGGAATATATATTTTATTTTATGTTAATGGATCTTGCGCTGAACCAAATAGTAAACGCATGACATGGATAAAACCAATTATCTGTGTACATATTAAAATTATCTATAATGAAATTAAAAAATTTCAGTTATCAGATGATAATCCTAATTTATAGAATTTATTACTGTTGAGGGAGTGTGATTTTCTCTTTATTCAGTATATTTTTCTTATAACTACAACGAACAATTAAATCACTCGAGTATAAAGTTTATGTGTGTGTTATGAACGCGTATCTAAATCGGTTTTTTATTTATTAGGATTGTTATTACACGTTTTTCAACCAGGGAAATCATTTTTATTTTTTATTTTTAAACGAATGAGGGAATATGTCTGTTAGTTTGTTAAATTACTGAAGCTTGTTTTTCTATACTGTGTCTAAAACAGAGGGCATACCTAGAATTGAATGTTTTTTTTTTTGTTTTTTTCTGTCATGTCCAATTTCATTCTATCGGATGTAGCAGACTGTTTGTAGTCTCGGCCTTATTTTTAGTTTAACACGAAAGATCGCTGTCCTGAATGTCATGTAAGCACTGAAAAGCGTGTTGATCCTCATATCTCGTGGTAAAATATCACCTGTCCTTTCTGTACCTGATATAGATGGATCACTTGAAATATTTAGCGTCGTATAATCCGATGCTCAACGATTGGAAAAATGGTGAATTGTCAACCTTGGGACATTCTATGAATAAAAGGGTAAATTCATTCATATTCTCGGTTATTAAAGGTGGAAGAAGATTAAATCTATTAAATTAAAGCAGTTTTTTAAAATTCATTATTCAATTATAAATAAAATATTGGTCGAGTTGTTATAAGTCATCCATGGTCAACTATCTCTCATGATTATAAAACATTGTTGTTTCATACTTAGCTCCACATAGCTGTAGATTTGTGCCCAAGATGGATTGATTAGCCGAAACGTTAGTAGCATATAACTTTGTTACTGTAAAAAAAAAAGTTAATATTTAATCACACATTAAGTTGAGAACCCCTCATTACATCATAAAATTAAAATCAGCCGCACCAAAAAAAAAAAAAAATATACTCCGGTTTCTTAGTGGGGTTCGGATAGGATCACTATGTTAAAAATATATATAGGATATTGGTTTGTGCTACATTGGATTACGGATCTTTTATATATGGCTTTGCCCTGGCTGACGTCCTACCGCTGCAACGTCAGGGAGTTAGTTGCTCTAACCCGCTTGATAATAGGACTTACTGCCCTGCCCTCTCGCACTTCAGATAACTGCCGCCTCCAACGTGCCACTATTGTCGGTCCACTCTAATGGTCAAACATATTTTCAAGAAAGACTTCACTATTTATCCGACTGACCCCAAATTTATCCGATGTTCTCACTGATGGGTAAGCGAAAGTCAAAATGGAGTTTAAAATTTTAAATGAACATCACCTCTATTTTAAATTATAGGTCTTATAATTTTTTTTTAATAAATTGGAATCATGTATATGTGTGAGTGAATGTCTGCATTCACTCACGCACTCATGTAAATTATTACTTAGCACCACATTACAAGAAATACAAAAACAATTCAATTAAAAGCCCGACAGAGTGCTCTGAAATATCAAAAGTAGTCTCATTGCGAAAATGTTGAATCATATGTAAAAGGAAACAAAATTTACAACTTATATACCTCTATGATGATTTAAAGACAGGTTAAAAACTTTATCATAAGCTATAAAGCTTAAATAGGATTAAATAAAACAACATATTAGTCAATATAGTTTTAACAAAAATGTTTGCTTTTTTAATTTAATGTGTAATATTAATTAATATATTGCAGATGAAAAGCCTCCCCTCCTCCAAAAAGCTCCCTACACTGATTAATATAAAATAGTATTTATGAAATTAAATAATCTTAATGAAGTTAAAGAGGGGGGGATAGAAAACAGTTTGAAAATGACCAAAGGTAAAAGGGCCGAAAAGTTTGTAAAATGTTGAAATTATATATATATAT
>NW_027115705.1:963135-965385 GCF_000696795.3 Halyomorpha halys | reverse complement strand
TAATTTATCAGTTCATTATTAATTACTTGGTCAGTTAATAAATATATCTTCTTGGTTATTAGATCTGAGAAAGGACTTATAAAATATAAATATTCTTATATGTTTTATTTTTGAACAAAGTGGACTTAATGTTGTCCTAAGGAAAATATTCCTTATTCATTTGATTCATAGTTATCCTAAATTTAGTTGCAACGCTTCTATATTACCAATACAATATGTTTGTAAATATGGGACCTTCTCTCCCGTATTTGCATTTTTTATGAATCTTTAAATAATTACTTCATTACATCCTAATAATGTACTGATTAGTGATTGCATTATCTGATTTTACGCATTAGCTTGGGTTGGTATTGACTTAATCCTGAGGTATTGAAAGTGCTTCTAGAGGACGACAATAGAGCTGCCCCTCGGACCTCCGTCATCATCGCTGGAACAAACGAATTCCCCTGGCGATGACGGGCCTGGAACAGATAATCCTCTCCCGTCAGCCGAGATAGGGACTCCTATATAGGAGTTATCCACGGCCCGTTTTGTTCCGTCTTCTTTTCCTTTGTTGTCGACCCCGTTTCTTACCGTCTCCCGATTAATGGTTCTTTACTTAGCTCCCTTATAGCACTATGTCAATGGACCGTCTTAATTCTATTCTTCTCCGGAATATTTGTCTTTCCCGGATTATATTTGAAAGTTTTAAGTACTTCCTTTATTGAATTCCAAAACTTTGTAACTAGATCATCAAATAGGAACTGATTGATTGAAAGCTTCTGTACAAGGACTGTACCAAATGAACTTACATTTTCCATTACTTTGTTACTTAACTCTGTTTCCGTCGTTTCTGCTTCTTACTAGTTGAACAACTCTTTTAAAATTCGACCTATCCCCTATTGTATAGAATAATAATAATTGAGATCAACGAATCGGTTGCTTCAATGCCGATTCCTTGTCTATATATGTTTCTCCTAAACTCAATCTAAACTTAAATTTACTTCATCTGACCTTAGGTAATCACCTCCTTTAGATCTTAGTCTGACTATCGGTTTTCGTTGATTTTACCCCTCAATTCAACTGTCACTTTCTTTTTATGAGTTCCTCCATTATCCTGCCTACTCCAGGAACATGAATAACGATTTCTCGCAATGAAATTCCTCCTACTTCCATATATGTAGCATTTTAAGATTTTGAGTGTAAAATCATCTTTTTTTTTTTTTTTTTTTTTTCGGACGTAACATTCTTCTGCACAATCCTGCGTTTTTAAAGACCTTAAGGCATCTTTCTTCCCTCATTCTGAGTCATCTCCCTTAAGGTGTCCTTAATTGGATGAAGGTTTCGTTAAACTTACTTGTTTTCAGATACTTGAATGTACAGTGTGATTTTACAGTAAAAGAAATAATAAACATATCGTGGCTTAAAATTAGCCATATTAATATTTTTTTAAATTTTATTTCATTGTTTGTTTCTGTGCTGGCATACGAAGTGGTTAAACATTCTTCTTATACTCTTAGGAAGTTTCTCATAAATAAAGTTGTGTTAGTCTTTAAATGTACCGAATAGTGAGTCCTCTCAGAATAATAAACAGCTTTTGATCAGCATGATAAGAATTAAAGTTACTGTTTTCTGCGGCTTGAAAATGGTTTTTTTAACATTAGTTTTTGAAGGCCTGTTGAAACTGATAAAAATTTAGTTTGTTTTTTCTGCTTCCTTTGGATATAATGAAACAGGAAAGCAGTTCTAGGCGGTCATAAGAAAACTTGTACATTAGGATTACTCAAATTATTAATTAAATAATAATCTCTGAGCCAACATTTTAATTTCTTTTATATCTGGATTAGGAACAAGGGTAGCTCAGTGAATAAGGTGCTATTGTACTATCAGCTGGGGCTCGGGGGGGGGGGGGTTTGAATCCGATTGTGACAGATAAATAATTATTTTTTCTATTATTCTAGCCGCCAATCAACCCTGTGGGTTCTGAAGCCGAAAAACCTGGCGATAAAGCGTCATTATGAACAAATCATTTCCTTGCACAACCATTGTTTAAGAAGCAGTGAGTGCTTATTCTGGATTTTCATTTTAGGAAGTTTGATTATATTAATTTTTCAAAATTGTTGAGGTGGAAAATTTCCAAGATTAATATAACCTATTCTATATTTTTCATTGTACAACGTTTCGGGACAATTGTCTTAGCAATAGACCCTTAATGATAAAAGTTACGGTTTGATAGAATGCGATAACAGATGACAAAGTACCAGATCAGCT
>NW_027115705.1:947945-963055 GCF_000696795.3 Halyomorpha halys | reverse complement strand
AATAAACTATTATTGAAGTTGCCGTCAGGTATGTTGCGTGCTTTTATTTCCCTTTTTTCCATTTGAAACATTTATAAGTTGCATATTTGTACAATAATTTATTTTCCAAAAAATTAAAAGAAACATTAATAAAAATGGAGGGGGCTTCTTGCCAACAGGTGGTGGGGAAACTGGCCGTATTCTACAAGCTCTTTCAGTGAACTACCCAGATCTTTTGAAAATCGGCAATTTCCTCCTTTACTATTGTCAAGGAACAGGTCTTCAATATAACAGTAATGAAACCAAGTACTATAATAGTACAAGTCTTTTTTTTTTTTCATTTCTATTCCTATAATCTATTTTTAATCAATAATGTTATTTTCCAGTTTATGATATGATTTTCCGTATTTAGTATATCATTTGGTTCCCATACTGGAGGTCTCTAGCAAATGTATCTTTCTCCAAATGTTATAAAATAAAATAAAAATAGAAAACACATAGTTGCAGTATTTAATTTTGACAGTTTTTCTTATTTCCCTTATTCATACATATTCGACCGTTCTTAGGATAATTGTCAAAAATTTTGTTTACCTGGACAAGGGTCCCGGGAAATTTTTTTAGACCGACAATACCACAAATTTTTTTCTACCAAGGGTGCCTCAGTGAAAGGCATTTGGGAACCACTGAGCTATTCAAATCGGTAAATGTTTACTTAACTTCAAAGTTTGTTCTTGTTTCTCAGTTATAGAATTACAGAAATTCTATCGTAGTATTCACCTGTTTCAGAACACAATAAGTTAATTAAAACTGGTTAGTGAAGGTAATGACTCAAACAGTAGAACGGGTATTCGATATGCCCCTACCAAGCTAGCAAAGGCATAGCTCCATTGAATCATGGTTTAGATCTTATTAAGACGAGCAATTTAATCAAGCGGGACCCACCTGGACTTCATGCCGCTACCCCACATCTTCCCTTATTGTCCCCCCAAGTCGATAGTAACTTCATCAACTGATATCCATTTCAATTTATAGTAATTTCAGTAAATATATTTTCCATTATCAAGTTAAATTTGAGGGTTATTCATCAACTTCAATATAGAGAGTGGTAATTCTTGCTATTTAGATTGGTTGAAATTAACTATTGCAGTATCTCGCAATAATAAAATGTGCTAATTTAATTATGATTTGCTATCTGGTGAAACTTAAAGGTTTTTCTACTCACTACTTAATTTGACTACTTAATTTTACATAAATTTACTGAGTTCAATCAAAATCGTTTAGTAATTTTTGAGAAATCCTAAAATATTGTAAAATCTATTATAGCGATACTTCAGATCGGTCAGTCATTGCAAATACGTTGCTGTAACATCCCAGTCATACATCAGCCTTAAATATGTAATTTAAGTTTTCAAGCTGAACCACTCATATATGGACACAAAGTCCATTTTAAGATACTTAGTTATTTGGACTCAGAGCCAGTTAACTTCCATTACTGTCGAAAACTCAGATTCGAAAAGATCGCAAAACTTCCCCTTACTTTATATTGCATATGTAAATGTATATTCATATGTAAAAAAGTTCTTTTTATTTTAATTAATTGATATTTTCAACTTTATAAAAATAGATACAAGTAAATTTAAAAAAAAAATTAAATTTGTACCGCTGCAACCCATGAAGGGTCAGAAGTTCAGTACTTTGTATGGAAGTACTCTTACTAGACCAACGACTGTACAAGGAGGTGATTTGGTCAAAATCACGCTCGACCGCCAGATTTTTACCCATTAAGAGTACCCAATTTAAGAGGCTGAATGAACCCCAGGAGGGTTCGAAGAACCCACAGGAGTTGACTCACGGCTACAGTGTAACAGAAAAAAATGTTCTGCCCAGCCGGATTCGAACTCTGGTCCTTATAGTTAGTAAATTTAGTGTTAGTCATACAATAACATGATATTTACATGTGGAGAATCTACGCATTGATAGAACTCCATTAACATTTCTAGAGAAGATCTCGAGGCCATCTTCTTTTCAGACGCCTAAGAGGATAATCAGTTATTGAAGGTGAAGCCAAGTTAAAAACAAGTGGGTTGGGGGGGGAGGGTAGGATTGGTACTTAGTTCTAGCAAAATCGGCGACATTTGGAATTGAAGTCCTAAAGGATGACTTGATTTGTGACAAAGTAAGGAGGTTTTGGATTTTAAGGTTTGCATACGAGAGGAATTGGGTACCCTTAATTGGGTAAAAATCTGGCGGTCGAGCGTGATTCTGACCAAATCATCTCATTGCACAACCGTTGGTCTAGTAACAGTATTCCCTTATGAAGTACTGAATCCTTGCCCCTTCATGGGTTGTAACGGTAAAGATTTATTCATTTAATACAAGAGGAATTCTATTGTTTAGTAGAGCCCCAAAATGTAAAAAGGTAAATGGTTACGAAATTGGGAACACTTGTGAGGTCCAAACGCAGGTCTAAACACAATAACGTTTTCAAAGAGTCGAGTCATTAATGAGTGCTTTTATATTTTTCAATCAATAAAGCGAGGCCTTTGAAAATCCTTTAAGAGTCCCATGCTGAGTCCCTTTGAAACTTCTTCAATCGGTTTTGAAAATGAAACTCACATAAAACTATCACTGTAGTGGTTTTCCGATTCCAATCACACAAGGTTGGTTTATGTCACAGAAAATGAACTAAATCTATATAACTTAGTTGAAATATATAATTATGTCTATATTATCTGTATACCAGTATATATTTAAATAGGATCCTTTATTTAATTTTGATTTAGCTTGTATTTTTAAACAAACTCAACTAGCTTAATATCGTTAAAAAATTATTCTCAAAGGCTGAGCTGTCGTCCATTCCTTGTTTTCCTTGAGTTTGAAAGTTATAGATGGTAATTATATGCGACCATCTGTGAACGCCATGAACAGATGTTTCTCCTGTTTGTTCTTTGTATTTATATTGTATTACAGCCAATGTACAGTCCTTGAGTTCAGTTTTTCCATCTTTAATAGATAATTTCTTTTGGCGAAGAGCTTGGTGTTTTAACTGCTTTAGGATTCATCAATGAAGATGCAATTTTTTTCCCTCTTAATGTAATTTACTGCTGATCCTGTGTTAGTGATAAATTAGGAAGTGGCAATGCAGTTTTGAAAACGTTGCATGTCATCAGACTGTTATTGAGTTGCAAATCGAGTATCGATTCTTCAATTGTTGTGGAGATAGTGTAGCATCTGCTGTTAACGTTCTTTCTTCAATCAGGCTGATTGTATACTAATTGACTTTAGTTTCTTTATTTTACATTACAATGCTTTTATTACTTTTTTTTTTTATTAATCAAAATTTTGAAATAAGTTATGTTCTTATTTTCTCTACGTGTATACAAAATGTTACAATGTTATTTTTTAGTTGGAACGAGTAGTGGTCAGGCTTGTACTATTAACACCAAGGACCCTGAGTCACCCTGTAGGTTCGGGAGTCCTCCAGGGTCCACCCATTTTGTAAAAATCTGGCAGTCGAGCGTGATTCTGATCATATTACCTCCTTTCACAACCGTTGGTCTAGTAACACTATTTTTTCCTGCATTCGGTTGTAGTGGTATAGATTTTATTTTTTAATAATATTTATTTTTTACCACTAGGAAGATCATGATCAGTCGTTTATCGTACTTCAATACTTTTTTAAGAAAAATAGGAACACATAAAGTACGAAAGGAGCGCCATTGTCGTTTACAGTGCTGTTAAAGAAGATAATTTGAGATAAAAGATAGCTGATTTTTTAGGTATTGGAGGGTCTGTGCTGAGTCTTTTGGTTAAAACGGTTGTCTTCAGCATGTTTAGCCGAGAGAATATCTTTCGTTGTGGTATAAATTATGTATAATAGTAGTGCCAGTATAAATGGCTGCGGAACTCCTGAAACTTATACTGAGAAATGTGAAGAAAGTGCTGAGTCCTCGCAAATCCTGAAGTATCTCACTCCAAAATAGAACTGTAATTATTGATAATAATTGTTAAAATATTAATATTAATTTACCTGAAGCGCCTATTTCCTTAGTAATGGTTTCCTTTCATAATCCATCCCTCTGGTAATTTTTATGATGCATATTCAATAATATGGTGTTCTTGAATAATACTGATTAGATTCTCGATATCCATATTGAATACTTGAATACATAAATTCCTGTCTTAAAAAAATTCTGATCTTTAGAATCAATAAATTCAGATATCGAATTTTTCAGGCTTTATTTTTTATACTGTTTAGCCCGTAAAAACAGATCCAAATGTTTAAAAAAAATGAAAGTCGGTTGGTGAGAGATCCGGTGAATAGGCTGGCTGTTGAAAAACTTCATGTTTCAATTAATTTAATTCACAATAGTTCTGAGCGATGTACGCGGCCGTTTTGGGTCTGGCGGTTCGTTTTGCAGTGAAAAATTACCAAACTGAAATTTTTCTGTCGTATCGCTGCACTTTTCAATCTTTAACACGTTCAGCTCTTCCAGCATTATTACCAAGTTTATACTCATACAAACAAATTACACGAATATCGGTTGAATTCATATCTGTAAAAAAAATTAAAACAAATAACAGACAGGAGTACTTATGAGAAAATCACCTTTGTTGAAATGTAACACAGTAAGACTATAAACGAGGTTATGCCAAAAACAAAATCATTACTAAAACAGAAAGAAAAATATTTGCATGTAAAAAAAATCCACATCCACAATTAGGAACCTTCCAATATTTTTTCTTCTAAGCTATATTGGTTTAATTAATTTTATTTCAGAAACCCAGTACTATATCTACATCTAAAAGTGGTATAGAAGAAAATGGTGCTTTTGGTTGTGTTGCGAAATGAAACAATGAACATCATTGAAAAATGTTGGTTGATTCTTGATTGCATAGGTGGACTTAATTATTATTATTTTTAAATATTTAAAACTTAAGCATATTAACATTGAAGTGATGAATCCTCGGATCTCGGCTGTTATATAAAATATTATATTCATAACAGAGGCAGTTATTAAGAGGAATATTAAAAAGGCTGAAAGATATGCCAAGTTGCACCGTATAATATTTTTCTCTTCCAATCTGTTATGATTTATCGAAGTGAACAGCTTCTTCAATCACAATAGGCCTCAACTCCAGAAGGGGCTGTATATCATAAACAGATTATGGGGGCCCTGATTCTACCTTCTTAGCATTTTTTTTTCTTATGATATTGGAAAAATCATTGTTTTTAATAAATCATTTTAATATATACCGATCTGAGATTTTCCTTAAAATTCGCGATTATATAATTATTATGTTAATGAAATAAAACAAAAAATGGACTTCAATCAGTTTATCTGATCATAATTAATTATGACCACATCAGGTAGGAATAAGTTGAATAATACAATGTTAAATGCGAATTTAAAAAATAATATAAATTTACCTGTCTAAAAATTATACATCATTATGTTATAAATATTCAACATAAGATAATTGTTGATATTTTATGTAAATAATGCTATCAATATTTTTTGATCAACTACTCATGTAAATATGAGTTCACTTGTGACCGCAACCCTGACCATCTTCCTATATACTCATGTAAATGTTTTTATAAATTTTTGTAGCTTTGTGATACTATTACTTTCACTTTCCTACAGATAGAAAATATAGTAAGCGAATATATTGAATCCAAAAAACATCGTCTCGTAAACTGGTCTATTGGTCAAATTTGTGAACAGTTAGCGCAAAAACAAGAAGTCGTTAGGAACAACACATTTAAAGCGGGTAAATGTCAACCAATCTACACAATACTTTGGCTCGTATGTAGGCTGGTAATGAAAGTTGTGAGATGCGTGCACCGCAGCAGAGAATTATTTCTTATTGCAAATGTGTCTCTTATCCATATTACATATTTATTTCGTCGTCATAATAATTTTAACAATTTAAATCTCTACCGCTACAACCCCTGGAGGGCCAGGGATTCAGTACTTTGTAAATAAGTACTGTTACTAGACCAACGGTTGTTCAAGGAGGTGATTTGGTCAGAATCACGCTCGACAGCCAAATTTTAGAGATTGGGTGGGTCCCAGGAGGGCAATTCTTCCAGAAAAAATTGGAATACAACGGGGTAGTTCACCAGCTTTATATAGATTTCTAAAAGGCTTACAATCCTATTGACCACCAAAAACTGTATAATATTCTGATTGAACAGGGAGTACCAAAGAAGTTAGTAAATCTCGTACGGATGTGCATGACCGAAACATTTAATAAGGTACGAATCGGTAATCATTATTCTGAGAAATTCCAGGTGCGATCGGGTTTAAAACAAGGTGATTCTATTATTCTATCAACTATCTTATTAAATCTATCACTAGAATACGTCATTAAAAGTGTGATGAATACCGAAAAGGGTTTAACTTTGGGTGGTAAAATACCGGTGCTTGAGTATGCTGATAATTTGATATTATTAGATGAGGACAAAGAAACTATAGAACTAAATACAACCACGTTAATAAACTCCAGTAAGAAACTAGTTCTTGAAATAAATACGTATAAAACAAAATACATGGTTAGTAGTCGAAACGCGAGTAATTTCGGTGATACAGATATAGGAGGAAATACGTTTGAACAGCTAGATAAGTTTAGGTAAGTATTTAGATTCTATAGTAACTCGAAAAAACGAAATTGATTAAATAAAAGCTAGATTGAATGTGGCGAAATCCTTGTCATTTTTTATTGTTTAGCCCTCACCTTCTATCGAAAAACTTATTTTTTCAATTTATTTTGTATGTATATTTATAAAAATTTATTTTGTTGTCACTATAAAAAATTGTAATCTAATAATAATCATATTATTATTATTTTTCTCTTTACAAAAATATAGTATTGATAATACTTATAATAAAGATAGCTTAATCCCGAAACGTTATGAACAATTAAAAAATATGAAGTATGTATAATTTATTCAATTTCTTGAGTCTGGTATTTATTCATTAAATAAATCAAATGTTATCCTTGTTAAGCCTCAATACTCTTTATTATTTCAAAAATTATTGAAGTTTGGAAAAAAAATAGACTTAGGAAGGATTATTAATTATTAACATAATTCTCTATTAATTACCTTTCTCATTGGGCGATTTTGACTTGTAATTAATGACCTGGCCAGAATAGCCCGCAAAACATTTTAATATGATGTGAGAATTTATTTGTAAGGTATGTTATACTATTAATAATAATATTGTTGTTAAAATTGTTACAAATGCATGTATAATAAGGTGTTAAATATTTAGATTGTCCTTAAGGATGGCCGTATTGGCCGAAACGATTTGATTTATTTAATAAATATGACGTATGTTATATGTTTAATATTGCGAATATCCCTAGTAATATAAGAGATATTTAGATTATATAAACTATTATGACAATAAGTTCAAGTAATTTCATCCTCCATTTTGAATCATTTATTCTTATGATGTTATTTTTTTTTTCTATTTCATGATTTTCCATGATCTCTTACAACTTTTTTTATTTGATTAGTATGTATAATTAGGTACCATGTGTTTTTTTAATGTAAATATTTCGTTGTACTGTTTCTAATCATGAAGAAAATATTTTATTTTAATAGTATGATCGTTATTTGATGATATCCAGTAAAAAATATATAGACAATCTAATGAATTACTTTTTCTTCCATATTGGTTTATTATTTTCTTTCCGCTCACTTTCGTCGGCTTTCAGTAACAGTAACTTCTTTCGTTTAATCTATCGTTTATATAAACAATATAATCGAACTTTCGCTCAACAATTTATTATTGCTTTTTCTTATGAATTTATTCTAAACCTATTATTATAGGTTGAGATCATTCATATTTATATACTACTCTCAAAAAGATTTATTTTTACACATATGCCTACTCTGTTTAACTTGTTAGATTTAATGAAATGAATAAGTATGTTTGCGATTTAAATTATGTTACCTTTTTTTTTTCAATGCGCCTTCAACTGTTAAAAATAGTATTTGAATTAAAATTACTATAATGTTTAAATATTTATTGATTTAAACATAGTGTTTTATTTGGTAGTACATCAATATATAGGCTATTTTAAATATTATCTTCTGAAAATGGAATTGAAATTCTATTTAGGTCTTTTTTCAATCTTGGAATAACATTTTTAATTTTTAATGAAAGAATTTGGAACTTAGAAAACAGCAGGTTTCCAAGCATAAAATGATTCCCTTAGTACGGATTTCTCCTACTTATGAAGTTCCCGAGTAAGCTGGGAGAGGACTTCTGAAACTTGTTTAATCTTTAAAACTTTCGTGCACGTGTGAACTTTTTCATTAATGAGAAGGAATAACAAGGGATTAAGAGGATAAGGGATAGAGCAGAGGCTGTAAGTGATAAAAGGGAACGCTAAGCCCCATTAAGTTTTATTATCCGCTGCCCTTTAATGGACAAATTAAAAAGGGTCTGCCCTAGGACTCAGTCCTGGGAAACACCCGCTAGAATTAGTTCCCGTCGAGATGTGATTACAGGCCTTCCAGCTGTAGCCAACGGGACTGTAGTAATTCGAGCAGATTAATAACGTACTTGAAGGAATGACCATTCACGTTTATATGCGATGTTCCTATGTGCATTCCAGGTTTGTAGGAACAAACCGCAACATGTCTGTTGATTAATCATTTCTGAAATATGACAGGTAAAGGAATAATGAGTAAAATAATGATTATTCATATTTTATTAAATGTTATGTCCTTGATCCGAAATAATTTATGTGTTATATTCTTAAACGGTTAGATAAATGTGCATGAAAATTGTTCAACACGATTCGAGACTGAACACAGAGAAAATTCTTTTTATTCTTCCAATATTTCTAAGTGGCCCTCGTCGCGCTGAAGTTCCAAACTTTTCCGATGAAACTTCTAGATTATCTTGCTCAAAGATCAGGGCGTTGAATGATGATTTTAGGTTAAAAAGTTCACTTGTGGCACAGTTGTAAGTAGTTTAATCCAAGACAAGAAAACAATAACTGTTCTTAAATGATTTTGAATGTTTAGTTTGTTTTGATATTTAGATGAATCATTTCAGATTTCTTTTTCGTCAATCAATAACTAATAAAAAAAAATGGTGGGAACAAGTCGTGTCCCCATAACGTTACATTTTGTGGAGAACTTTTTCTCAGTGGTGGATTCAACGTGGTCAAAACTTTAAATAGATAAAAAAATGTGATAGATTTAATGTCTGTTAATATGTTATTGTGTACGTAAAAAATGGTACACAATATGGTCGCTTAGAAACCCCTCTCCCGACTTTTTTTTTTTTTTTTTTTTTTTTTTTAGGAAAAACTACCTTTTTTTCCAAATTTTCCCAACATTGAAGCATAGTACTACTTATCCAAAATTTACTGGCGATCCTAAAACGATTAATAATCATTAGTTTGATAAACTAACGAATTAAAAATTTTAAGTCTTTCTTTCAGGTTTATGCGTATAAATCCTAAATAGTGGATCCAAGTTAAAAGGTTATCATAAAACGAATTAAAGAACTTTAAATTATGTGTGGAATGATTGTCATATTGTAATAATTTTGTCAAGTGGTATGATCACAATTCAACTACTCCGGTTTTTTCATCGGGCTTCAATAGCTTAAGTACAACTTCATACTTCAGAATCAGAAAAGGCAGTAGATGCTTGGTCGTAATATGGGCCAAATTTGATTATTATCTTTTTCATTACCTAACTGCCATACTGATGTGATTCGCTCTCGTATCTAAAACTACTTAAATATCTGAGGTGCAGTGCTCCATTCTCCAGAGCCCCGCGAGATCTTTAGTTGCTAGTAAATATTGCTTCCTGAAAGTTTACGGTTATATTTATTTTATTTAAAAATCCTGAAAAATTGTGAAATGAGGAAATAATTCTATTTATTAACAAATAAATTCCTGTTTGCACAACATTGATTTAAGCTTATTATTCAGAACTAATAGTCTATTAGAATGATGTTCTGATTGAGCATAAGTTCAATTACTTACTAATATTGTCATTATTTATTTTATTTTTTTTACTTGAGACTACTCGTCCCTCTTCTCCCGACCGTTGGTGTTCCTGAAGGTAGTCTCCTAGGTCCCATCCTCAATACAATTTGTACAGCTGACATCCCAACCAATCCTAACACTATTCTTACCACGTATGCCGATGACACGTGTGTGCTCGCAGTTAATAATAACCTTTGATTGTATCCCGAACTTTACAGTCCGATATCGTTATTTATGGTTGAGATTTGAGGAAGCGAATTCCTCTCGTATCCAGGATCGTATATGATCTTACTTTAAATTTACTAGATGTATTATTTACAGTTGTAAATGTCTATAAATAAATATATATATAAAAAAAAATTGAGAACATTATGTTTTCGAACACTCTTTTATCTAGCAAATGTGACAGGAATCAAACAGAGGTCGAGAGGTAGCTAAAAGCCCGACGAATGTTTGGGAAGTGCCTGTACAAGAGCTGTGCCAACACCTTCCCAGCAAAAGTTATTTACACTGGCACACCCAGGTAGACTTACTTAAATAACTCTGAGGGACTTAACCTAATACGGCCTAGTAGCGCATCACTACCCTTATTCTTATTCAATAGGTTTTTTATCGGATCTACCCTTCCAGAGTCGGTCGCTGTTAAAAGGAGCCCACCTCACTCAACATTATTGGGGAGGGATAGGGAGCGAGAGGGATATTGGGGAGCGAGGCGAAGGGAGGGAGGGACGGGAATATCTCAACAGGCCTCTTGGAAATCAATCTTACCAGGCTCTTCCTCCGGGCTATTCCTCGACATTTTCACATTTTTAACAACTCCTTAGTCCAAGGGTGGCAGGGTTTCAAAATGAAAAATCTTGATGTAGAAAAAAAAGAAGAATAAAATGAAAAAAAAAAGGCCTCCCTTCTAGAAGAAAGTTTTCAGCATCCTTGCTGAAGATTTAAGTGATAAGTATAAATGTTTCCATCCTAGCCTGAGATATTTTATAAAGCATGATTTTAATAGCAATTATATAAACTGAGTGTTGCTTGTTATTTCCATTTAGACATTTACTTATTCGTATAATGACAATATATGAGACACCAACTATATTTTTTATGTTTTATTGCGGAGGTTCAAAATAATGTTTCTTTTAAATTCATAATAGATGCGAGGGCGAAAACATTATTTTTGCAATAAAATTATTCAACTTGAATTGTAATAAATTTATATAAATGAAAACAATTTATAGAATAGAATATAGTTTATTTGTGAAAAACAAAGTCTTGTACAAATTTATTACACAATATACAATTATAAAACAAAACCTGAGTCTAGTGCTTCATCACAAAAACAATAAACAAAAGATCTTGAAAAAAAACAAGTGCTCTTGAAAAAAACAAGTGCTCTATAACAAAACAATAAAACAAAATTATTAACATAATACTCATTACTCCATTATATTAAACTCAAAATAAGGAGAATTGTTTTAAGTAAACAAAAGTGTTATGTATAAGTACTATTAGATATTTATTGGCTTCTAAGTCTATTTACATACTGTTGTTTATATGCAACTTACAAAACCAAACTTATACACTGTTACAATATATTCAATTTAGCTTCAATATTAATGTTCCATATATTTTCGATGTTTTGTAGGTCGCATATGGGTGGCTTTAAGATATATTGTCTATTTTCTTTAAAGGTTGGACAATGTCGGAGGATATGCTACTAACCATTATTGAAGTAACTTTTGCAAAATGGACAAAGTTCATTTGCCCTGAAAATGATGGTTTTGCATGGTGTAGTTTGATGTACTCCGGGTTTCCTACTCTTAGTTGGTTGATGCACCTTATTTTTTTTTTTTAATTTAGTCTATATGTTAGATATGCTTCAGGTTTCAACCACTCGAACTGCTGAATGATCGGTATATGGGGTTAATTGTTGAAAATGAATAACTTCGTAGATTACAACGATTACTTTGTTACTATTTTTAGATCATTATGGAGGACCACTAAAAAAAGGCTGAATTTAAAAGATTTTAACCAACCACTTCTCACCGAATCCCAAACTTGGACCAGAATTAACGCAGGAAAATCATATCAATATGGATATCAATATAATTTTCTTAGTTAAGGAGGAAGGAAAAAAAATTGTGGAATAGATGATAAGGGGATACCTAAAGTAAATATATCCACACAAGAAAAATTATTAAAAAATAATAATTAGAGCGGTACCCAATGTTGATAAGCCAAATTCTTGTTGAAAATGTTAATTTGTAAAACCTCTTTTACAAGGATAAAATTAAATTCAGAAATAATGATTATAAAGGCTTAGGTTCGAAGGTTCGATACATATACAACCAATCGCTCTCTTTATGCTCTCTCTCGCTCAAATAAATTCGTCCAGTGACGCAAAGTCTACCAAATCATTCTTGACGCAATCCTCCCACCTACGTTTCGGTGTACCCCTCGGACGTTTACCTGTTGGTTCTGTATTTATTAACATTATAGGATTCCGCTCGTTACTAAGTCCCACAATCTTACACGATTTTCTTATGTGCCGGAATGCTTTGATCTGAATTATATTTACTTTGTACAGTTTCCTTTATTCAGCGTTGTGTAGTTTTCAAAATTCTCCGGTTGACTCATCACTGCTCAGTCCATATGTCTTACGCAATACTTTATTTTAAAAGACCTTTAAATATTTTTGGACAGAAGAAACGTGCTATTTTTTAAATCGAAAAATCACAAGAATTACCCGCCTTTAGCCTCACTTTTAGTTCCTTATCAGTTCGGTTATTTCTGCAATAGTTACCCTAGAACCTGAATAATCCTCTGATTCTGTTCAAATGTACTTCTTCCTTTATCTATATCACCGAAATTGTTTCCATTTCTGAGTTTCGAAGTGAATTTAATAATTTTCTGCTTTTTTTTTTGTCAAAACTAACCTTTATTTATTAGAAGTAGATATATTAAATTTTGAATACTCCTTATATAGATGTTTTTTTTAAGTATATCTTTAGTATTTTTAATATTATTAATCCGGTAATACCGGATGTTACATTTTCACTGGTTCAATCAATCAAATATTTTTTAACTTCCTTAGAAGCTTCAATTTTCATGAATAATCAGTATTCCCAACCAACAATATATCATGAACAATTGTTCGTTGAAGGATATCGGTAACCTTTTAGGATTTTTTATAGGCGTCAGATACAGTAACTGTAGAGGCATTCAATACGTAGGGAAAAGTTTTGTTGTAGCCGAGCTCGCACGCCGTCTTATAGGAGGAGTTTCCAAAGAGAGTCACATACTTGCCAAAGACGTGAGAGATATCCTGTGTATTCAGAGTGTCCTTTGCGATCCGAGTGTTGTGAACAATGGATGATGTCTTACTGCAACTACTCCAACAAAATGTTTCTACTCTCTTGGGATAAAAAGTTTAATTGAGTTCCTTTTAAACTTGTCTCTGATGAATGGTTTGTTTTTAAAATCATTAGGAATATTCTTGCTGCAGTGCATTATTTAGTTTTATCATTAATGTTTATTAGAAAGAGTAGTCTTGAGTTATATGAGTTTTTATTTTTTGTGGGTTACGAATTTCTACCTATCTTTGTGCGATATCGAAACATACAGTATAGTTTTATATATTCTTTCCTTTGTGGTATGATCAATTTTTTTTTCCTAATAGATGAACTATTATTAGTACATGCAAATTTCTATTTTCCTGCAAGAGGTAACTGAAATATAACTTGTTGAAGCCGAAATACTTATTTCCTTGTCATTATTTTTTTTTAACGGTCAACTAAAAAATTATATGCATGATTGGGAAATGGGAGTTGTGTACTAAAATCTTGAACTATAAGAATGACCTCCGCAATACCACCGAATAGATCTCAGGCTAAGGCTCAGGAATAGGCTTAAAATTATCATTATATATTACGTATTTTACTTGTAAAATTTTCTTGAATTGGAGAATATATCGTAATTCCTCATTCCTTTGTGTCATAATTTCTTGTTTAATTAATGTTCATTAATGAGGTGACAAAATATTTAAATGAAATATCGTACTAATGAATATGTCAAGAAATAATTTTGGTGATAAATAAATTTATCAAGAAATTATCACTCATATATTGATGAAATCATTTCGCGAATGAATATACAAAAAAGCAATTCACGATTGAATATAGATAAATTAAAATTTAATCTGATTATTTCAATGGAATCAGTAAATTGCTTGTTTTCTAAATTCTCAATTGTTAATATTGATCGAGATCTTCGATTCCCTTATGCTCAAAATTGAATTTCCTTTAAGAACAACTCGTGGTTAGAGTTTTTAATAGGATTATATTGGAAAATTTCATTATAACCTTCTGTACTGAGGCATGATTTTCACTAAGTTTTTCCTCAACCCTCTACAGTTGATGTTAATGAATAATAAAGGTCGATTGTTCATAAATATTAGTGATTGGAGAAGTTTGTCGGGGGTGCGGTCAGAAAAGAATAACATAAATAAACAACACCATATTTATTTATTTTATGCCGACGTTTCGACCTGAGTTTCAGGTCTTTATCAGGGATTGTGGCAGAAGGTAGGCTAGAAACTCAGGTCGAAACGTCGGCATATAATAAATAAATATGGTTTTGTCACTAGCCTACCTTCTACGCCACAACTCCTGATGAAGACCTGAAACTCAGATCGAAACGTCGGCATAAAATAAATAAATGTAGTTTTGTTTATTTATATTGTTCTTTCCTGACCGCCAACCCCGAACATTTTCTTTTGGTTTTATTAAATGATAAAAGATTTAATAACGATACGTTTTTACATATCTTAATATTATAGCTTCAAAATTTTTAAATTTTGAACACAATATATCGTTTTTGCTGTTTTATTCTACCGGTTTGGAAAAAACTGGGGAATTAAACCCAAAATGGCAGAATGGTTATATACAAGGGTTATAAGACCCATGATAACCTACGCATCGGCAATTTGGTGGCCGAAAACAGAGGAAAAAACCTCACAAATAAAACTGGAAAAGGTACAAAGAATGGCGTGTCTAAGTGTGACAGGAGCAATCAGAACATGTCCCACAGCAGCTATGGAGACAATTCTGAAT
>NW_027115705.1:943809-946875 GCF_000696795.3 Halyomorpha halys | reverse complement strand
AAGTGAGGAAGGGATTCCCGACCCTCGGTGTAATAATAATAATAATAATAATTTATTCTACCGGAAGTTGGTGTATGAAACGCAAATTATTGAATGACAAGGACTATTAAATTATATTTGTACGTGTCGTTTCAAGATGAAATTGTCGGAAATAAAGAAAACAAAACTGACTCATGAGGATTACAGTTTTGTTTACTTAAAGATAAAAGCAGTTTGTTCATCAACTCTCAAGATGATGCCTAATATCCTGGGTGTGTTTAAGTTGTGATAGAGAAGAGCACACACGCTATGCTTCTGAATAGTTAAACACCTAAAAGAAGTTGAATGAGGATCTTTTTTTATGCTTAAACCCTTTTTCAAAGTTCAAAAAGTTACAACGGTTCTATTTGTTATAAAATTAGTATTTAGGAGTGCTAAATCTGAAATTCAACAATAAAACACCGGATCACAAGCAAAATAGAAAAAAAAAAACACAATTGTGGAAAATCATTCAGCTCTTCCATTATAACTGCAAACTAAGTATTTTTTGAAAATTGACATCCTATACAAATTTAGATTAGACAAAATTTCCAACAACATGCGTATATAAAATTTTCGGCTAATCAGGCGCTATATAAATAGTATTACATAAGACTATAAAAGTAGTCTTGATGGTAAAGTTACACGAAGGGGTTTTTCAGATAAAAATCATGAACTTTTTTTTCCAATGATTCTATATGTTTACTGGGGTACTAAACCTGAATCTCCGATTTATGGAACTAAAATCTGTTCTTACTCCAGGCAGGAAGTACCACAATATCACTTATCAGCTTTCTGATAAGATTCAATTATGGATAGTTCACTATCATTCGTAGAAAAATAAATAATAAACTCGTCAAAAATAAGATATCTTTTATGTTTACAAACGATAAAACATGAAATTATGTTTATAGTTTCTCAAAACAAAAAATATAATTTTTTATTGTCTTTTCTTTTTCATATTCCAGAATTTTCAGTGTTGTCCATTGTCAAATTAACCCACTTTAATTAGTTATAACTAACTTTAATATTGTCCATTATTACTTATACTGAGAAAAGAAAAAAATTACGTAATTATTAAAAAATTAAATAATGATATCCAGTATATATTTATTTTCCAATGAATAGGAAGTAAATGCTGGGGGAATATTTAATGAATTTTTCTTCAAATTTTAATTAAAATATTTATAATATTTACCTCTAGGTAAAATATTTTTGAAATAAATCGTTAAAAAATAAAAAACTTTATTTTTGAAATAATTATAGTGTTACTTGAATATTTTTTTAATGAATATTTCATATTATCTATTATTTTTCTAAATTTATAATTTTAAAATGAATTTAATTTAAGTTCATTTTAGTCACGGTTAAATGTCATGACAGCATCTGTCATATTCGTTTGTGGCCGTTTTAATGTAATAGTAGCTTCGCTTTCACTCCATATACTATCAACTATCATGCAAAACCTAGTGTTACTATACTTTTATACCGTGACAGTGGCTACTGCAGAAAGAACTGACACTTTTTATTCAAAAAAATTGGTAAGAATATAGACAATGTGAACGAGCTAAATATTTGCTTGGTTTTGTTTGATAGTGAAATGCAAACATTGCGCTGCAGTAGATTCATTTTTCACCTGATTCCCATATGACATAAACCTATTACGAAATCAAAGGTCGCTGTCAACAATCTGTTAGAGAAAATTTCTCTTTTACTAAGGCATACTTCACAACTGTGTTAGTATTTTGAATGTTATGCAATATTGTATTGAAATATTGATATAACCCATAGTTCTATTTTTTGATAGTGATAAAAATGATTCTTAGTTGCAGTAAAACCCAAGATACGGGTAAAATGCCATTTTTTTTTGTTTTGATTTTTAGACAAGCCAAGACTTTGTAACAACGGTATGGATTTTATTTTAAACTAGGAAGTTAATAATCGTTAAACCTATTGGTTGTCTTGGTTTCACACGGCTCTAACTAAAAAAAACTGTGTTTCGCTTGGAAATCATTCACAACAAAACAAATCAGCGTCCAAATAAATTTCGGTGGCAGCGGTTGAAAAATTAATGTTATATTGTTTTACTTGGAAAATGTTTTTGATAGTGGTGTTATATTCTCACACCTAGATTTTGGTCTACCTAATCTAGGTGTGAGAATATCGTTAAAGCTGATCTTGTGAATTTGGATTTGGTGATGGTGGTTGTTGGTCGGACGTGTGTTAACAGCTGGGTCCTCTTTCACAATAAAGTACACACTAATACTATTAGTCTTGTCGATTATCTTAATTCAATTACACTGACTTGTACAATAGTTACTTGTACTTTAGTACTTTTTATCTCCTGTAATATCACTAATAGTCATCGCTATGATGAAAAAAATAAGTATTAGTAGTATGAACTAATACTATTAGCTTTCATTATGAAACAGGGCCCAGGTGTCAGTATATAACCTTAGGATTATATAAAATGTAAGCTTTATGTTATTATTAGAAATTGAAAAAAATTGACTTTTTTTGTTGTTTTTTTTTCAATAGTACTAACAAATTTATTCAAAATACTACCACCTTAATTAACATTATTCTGCCAAAAATACACTATTTTAAAAACTGAAAAGTTTCCTATCATAAATATTAATTATTATAAAATACGAGTCTTCTTTCTTTTCCTAGTTCAATGGACTTACGTTAGAACGCGGTCCCGATCTCTCATTAGTCTTAAAATAAGGTTTAAAGATAATGATTTGAGCGTATGTAATTAATTGTAGAATAAAACATCTTCCTGTAATTAATTGGGAAGCTCGGTCGCGGTTAAAAAAATACGTAAAATATCAGAAAAAAATACAGTTCTGATGAAGCCCTGCAGTGTTGGACGAAACGTTGGTTACTAATAAATTTTTTTTTCCTTCTGCTATTTATTTTGTGTACCTCGTTTGACAGTCTTTGAACCACATTCCTACTCTTAAAATAATATGACAATATATTCTCATAAGATGATGTTGTGTACTGAGGTGAGTGATGTACCGTATAAGATGCCCAATATTTTTG
>NW_027115705.1:942388-943759 GCF_000696795.3 Halyomorpha halys | reverse complement strand
TTTTTTTCTTAAAGAATGATTTTCTATTCTCGAGATCAGGAAATTTTGCTCATTATTTCAAGGCATTCTAGCAAAAAAACATTTTACTGATTTAGTTTTCAAGGTTTTATACGTTTTAGAATAAGGTCCTCGGTCGACTAACTTTATTTCTTGTTTCTGCATAATTGCCTCAATTTCTTCTCTACGAGGTAATTAACTTTTAGCTAATTATGATTGCAAAAAACATCAGTTTAAAAACGAAAAATAGTCTGTTCCAAAACCTGATAACTGGCATGTAAAAGAGGGCATTACAGGGTTTCCGTATGAAGTTTGTAAACTCAATTTAAATTTTGATTGGATCCATTCTGGAAAAAAAAAATTCAAAATTTAGGCGCATGATCCGTTATCCTTTAATACCTTCAATCTAAAAAATATAAAAATTCTAATTCGTTATAGCTGTTAAAAATCCAGCCAGGACACTAAAAAAAAAAGTGAATCTAAAAAAAATTATGAATTATATTACTGGTTGGAAGTTATCAAGAGCTACTAATATATTTTGATAAATAATTTTTGAATTGACCAATACATCATTTTGTATACATTTACGTAAATAATATATTTAAATATAATTCACATATTAGTAGTAAATATTATAATTAATGAGATAAATGTCTTTATTTTTTCTATAATTCTAGTTCTCATTGATATATATATATATATATATATATATCTGTTCAATAAATCAAATCAGGAGGTAAGAAAAAAAAAAATTCATTTTTCATTATTTTTTCTTACCATTGTAATCTTTCTTTCCGCATTCGATAAAGATTAACACTAACTTTATTTTATAAACCGGTCTTTTTCTTTTTTTTTTTTTTTTAAACTACGTCTGTGACCGCCAAAAACCTGAATTCAAAATGTCAAAATCTCGCTTTAACATAGCTCCTCCGTTCAAGAGGTATAAACAAAAAAATTGTTTGACGCATGACACCAACGTACAACATGAAAGCGTTAAATTGGCTTGAACGGAGTGTCATAAATTTTGTATCAGGCACCCAAAACTACTGCAAATTACTACCATTGAACTTACAATTACATAGGCTAAGAAATAGGGCTTAAAGAAGCTTAAAATAAGTTGAGAAATAATTGTTCTGACGAGAGATGATTCCAGACATTTCATTACTTTCGAAGTTGGTCTTGCTCTAATTAGTCAAACATTTCTAAATATTTAATTAGCCCCTTGTAGTGATATAACAAACACTATGGTATTAGCTCATGCATATGTATTAGATTATTGAAACAAATATTGTTAATTATGCGTTTTAATGATTAATTGACTTTTATTAGGATTTCTTCTAGTTATAATTATTTCTTAAACCATTTTTTAAATTA
>NW_027115705.1:940385-942143 GCF_000696795.3 Halyomorpha halys | reverse complement strand
TATATGTATTCAATAACGGTAAGTGAAATTAATTTGTGCGATAAAAATTACATTGCACACACACATGTATAGGTTTACATTTAATTTTAATCAAAAATATCGGGCTAAAACTTTTTTTTTCTAGTTGGAATTTCCAATGTCCAATGGAATGTCAAAAATAAGCCCTAAATTATAAAAATTTCTGAAATGGAAATTTCATATAGGCGATCCGGAAAACCGACAATTTTGCATGACTAAAATATTGTGGAGATTAAAACGGGTGAATGAAGCCAGCGGACTAGATATCAAACAAATCACTTAAAGCGTAATGAATTCTAAATTGAAGGGAGCTCGTTTCGGATAGCAGAGGCATTAATTGGATAATAATTTAAATATTTTTCATTTTTTTATTATCTTATCTTAGGGAAATTATAATTGGACTTTATTGCTATTGCTTATATTTTATTTATAAATTAATAATATGACAATATAAAAAGAATATTGATTTTTTAAAATTAAAGTGAGCATTGTTGTGAACGCCATCTGCACTATATCGAGACGGAAAAAAAACTACTCATAAAATAAAAGCTGCCTAGTAGAAAATCCTTTGATGTTTTTTAATATTTCTTTTATTGTTTATATTCCTTCTTTCATTGGTCTCAACGGACGCTAATAAAACTTCTAAAGCCTTACGTTTTATTTTCTTATTTATTTCCTTTTTCTCGTCTCTCCTAATTTTTATTTTTCAGTTTTTATTTTTATATTTTTTGATTTATTGCCATAAACTTTTTAACTGTTCTAGGTTATTTGTGAGTGAATATAAAAATAAAAGGTTGTGGATTGGAAGCATTGATTTATTTTTCTTTTATGAAAACGATACACCTTACACTCACTTCATAAAATACCGGCATTACTTTCAAACGAGGTCATCTGGTCTCCATTCCTCCTTTAACATTTAAACTGGATTAGGTTAGACTTCTAAGGGCGTAACTATCTCAGGCTTTTTAAGGAAGGTTCTAGACCGGAAAATACATTATTCATTCATCCTTTTTTTTAATATATCAGTATAAAGTCACACATCTGAACTGATTTATATTAAAGTGATTCTAGTATTATAAAACTCATTATCAGAGTGTATATCTAGTCATTTACAGACCACACTACCATTTGCATACGTTGTACTTGATGAGGACTGGCATATAGTTTAGGCATTTGCATATGTTTGGGCCTATTACCAATAGGCGTACATGAGGCTGTAATGAGAAATAGGCAATATTCTCCAGGTGTATGTACACTCGTCTACTACATCTTACACTATAATTACAATTTGCAATAATGGTATTATAACTATAAATTTGAATTGTGCAAATACTTGCAGATCGTTGAGCGATATTGATTAAAAACCACTAGTTTATAATTTATATTTTCTATCTCAATATTTATATTCAAATGTTAATGAATTCAATAATTAATTCGTAATGTGTATTTCATTATTATTTACCTAAAAATAATAATTACCTAAATAATAAAATTAATTATTTTTCTTATTTCAATTTCTTATTGTTTCTGTTACTTACATATTAGATAGCAATCATTTTCTAGAAGTTCTGAAATTAATCAAAGTTATATTTTACATATGTTATTCGATCGAAAATTTGAACTGGAACTATCTTTAAATTTAATATCTGTATGTGTGTGTGTGTACAGCCTCACTCAAAAACGAAAAACTGAAATTGAATATTTAAAGCGGATATGTAACTGGGGTGTGACTACATCTTT
>NW_027115705.1:924531-940335 GCF_000696795.3 Halyomorpha halys | reverse complement strand
ATAAATTGACTTCGAAACTTCGATCATATTTAAAGATCTAAGAGGTAATAACGGTCGCTTATGGAAGTTTTTTTATAGGCAAAACCTTTTAGATTTAGTTTTTAATCAAAATTATTTGACTGAGGTATACAATAATTATAGTTTACCATAACAAGAGGCTTTGGGAGCCCAAAGGTTCGATGCCGATACTATCAATCCCTGATTCTTTTTGAAAAAAAAATATTGATGATTAATATTACTTTTTCTCTCACTGAAATTTGTGATAATAAATTAACAATTTATTACTTATAATGTCTATAAACTTCGTTAAGTCCCCTATAAGAGATGAAGTGTAAAGCCACTTTAGGTAGGATAGGTACATTATATCATAGAAATATGATGAAGTTTTTTTAGTTATATTTATTTTATTTTTTTTTTTTAAATATTCTTAAATGATGAATCTCTGTTCCATTTACGTCAGATATTTTTCTGTATTCTTTTATGTATAACTTTCGTTTTCGTTCTCAACTTTAAGTTTAAACAAACCTTTAGTATTTGACGTATCATCCTTGATTCTTTTTACAATAAATTGTTTTATTGCGTTATCTTTCACATTTGTAGTAAGAACCAAAATGACCAAAATTTTTTTGGGAAGAAATGAACACGTTTGTTTCATCTAATTTCTGTTATAGCATTGTCGTGAATAAGATATGCGTGTGATATTGTAAGACCATGTTATATACGGATCATTAAAATGTTAATCAATATTGAAGGATCGGGTAAACGTTAGAGAGGTAGCCCGAAGCGTAGGTGCGATGGTTCCGTCAAAACTGATTTAGTAAATTTAGATTCGGACAGATGTGTTTGGAAAGTGATTAATGGTATTAGAATCGAGTTCGCTGAGGCTTCATATATAAATTTATATATATTGCCTTTATATAAATTTATACCCTTATGTGTTATGTAACAAGTTATTTATTATTCATATAAACTAATAAATCCATATAAGCATTGAATTGACTCTATTCCTTTGTAAATATGAGTATGAACCGTTTTTCAAAACTGAAATTTCTCAAGATCGAATCCATATGTAAGTCGATCTTTTTACCAGAGAGTATTTTCGAAATAAACCTCAACCTACATTTGGGCGAACATAGTACGATGCACCTCAAATAATTTTGGAGAATTTATATAGTTATATATAGAATTAGTGATAGACTGATTAAATTAACTTTTTTTTCTTTCTTCAATATATTTGTTAAGGAGCTGTGAGATATTCTGAAAGCGAGGACGGATCATTGAATAGACGTCATTAGGAGGGTACAAGAAGGGACTGAGTAAAGAGGCCTTGAGCAATTAAAGGGCTTGTTCCATCCGAAGACAGAGGAGTTAGCTAATTCTCGGCGGACAAGAAGCTAATTGGGACTGACCCAGACTGCACCGGTGCACATCCCAACAACCGGTTAGGTGGTTTCCTGTTAGGGACGGTGATTCGCTCAACAGACTTCCCAGGTTATTAATAACTGCCCTAACAAAGAAAATAATCCCTGCTCGTCTACCCTCTGCCAGCCTGAGGTCGTCTTGTTAGTTCCATGACAAGTAGAGATTTGTTGCCGTAATGGTGTTATCTTAGTTGTATACGTCACTGGTCTCTTCGAAGTTTATTCCAGTTTTAAGGCCACTTACAGAAATGTTTGTCTTTATCTGTTTAGGTAATTATTTCTGAAGAAATTCGTTGTGGATCTACGATATAATGGATAATTATATTTATCATAGATAAACTAATATGTGTTACTTAATACTTACTTATTAGACTTCTGTTAATAAATAATCTTAACTAGTCGAATTACGGAATGTGCAGAGAAAATAATTCGGATACTAGTAATATGGTTTTAGGCGGAATCTTTAGAGGATGTATCAAAGTTTTTACTACTGCAAATATTACAGTAGATATTAAAATAAAACGGTGTTAAAATTCATCCACTTGATTTCAAAAAGGCTTTCGATTCAATGGACTGCATCAATCTGTATAGTATTTTGATTGAACTGGGAATATCAAAGAAATCTAGACCAAATGTGCATGACCGAAATGTTTAATGAAGTTTGCTTCGGGTTCAAAACATGACATTCATATATTACTAGAATATATGATTGATTTTGTGGATTTGGGTTTGGTTGAGTGTTGTTGGATAAATGTGTGAACGTCATTGGTGGTATCGGCATTGAAACTTTGAGTACCCTTGGCCTTTCATTATTATTAGTTGTTTGCATCACCTACTCTTTATGGTGTATAATCGTTTTAAGGCCTCCTACAGAAAAGTTTGGTCTTAATCTGTTTTGAGAATTACTTGTGACGGGATTAATAGTGTATACTTCTTCATAACTTGTGCTTGTGATAAGTAATTAAATAAAGTTATAGATATAGGCACATCGCAAAAAAAAATTGAACGTCTCATAACTACTAATTCAAAAAAATTAATAAAATATGCTATATTTTCTAATTATATAAAATTAAAAATACAAATTTTTCTATTGATACTTTTTTATTACCAAACTTTCTTGTGAATTGGAAAAACAAATAAATTCACAGGTGAAAGACATTACAGACTGTTTTCAATTATTTACTGAGTATGTCTGGACATACGGCGTTGAGCTTTGGGGTCCACTAAATCTTCGATTTCCTCTCGGATCCAATCCTTCGTAAAATTCTCAAAGTTCCTTTCTTTGTTACTAATAAAACCATCCATAAAGACCTAAATGTTCCTTATGTAACGGATATAGCCCGAACCCGATATCATTCCTTCCATTATAAACTTCCTAACCACCGAAACCTACTAGTTACTAACCTTGCTTCCTCTTCCATTCCTGGCAATCCCCCCGAGGCGCCTGAAAAGAAGATGGCCTCATGACCTTATATTGTAAAGATTTTTTAGAGTGCTACCAATGGGTAGTTTCTCTACATGCTGTATCATACAATTATGATCTTATTTCAAATTTACTTGTTTTTTTTTATATACAGTTGTAAATGTCAATGAATAAATAAACAATAAATATTTAATTGATATAAATTAGATCTTTATCTTTATAATAATTAAACTTAACCATCAGATAGGCCTTATAATTGTTATGTAAATCAGTCTTGTGTAAATAAGTGCTGTAATAGTCGAAATCGACCTGCAGTTTGAATACAATATTAAAAACGAAGATAAAATTCGTTGTTTAGTTAGGATTATAATCCCAGAAGAGCCTTAGCAAAGATGGTTCATGTGCATCCCAATGTTATGTATAATAGAAGAAGGGCCAAAGTAACCAATAACAAATTTATCTACATTTTTCTTTATTGAATATACAAAAAAAATATATAACAATTTATGTACATTTCCCTTTAAGTAATGGAAAAAAGAAATTATATTTAAAAACTAAATAATATTATAAACAGAAATATAATTGTTTTTTATTTCAAATAGTTTTTTTCATACCCACACCTTAATTATTTATGCTGGAAGAAACGACACATTGTTATAAATAAGTGAAACGAAGTTGAGAATACATAACGTAGGAAGATAAAAAGGTTGAAAATAAGCTGGTTATACGTCAAGACGTCCTCTGTAATAAAGAATTTGAGAAGTGAAAACAGGCTGAATTTGTTCTTGAATAATATATATAATGTAACATTATAACCCTGAAAAATATTTAATAGAAATTTATCTTATAAAATAAGAATTGTGAGAACCAGGTGTTTCAGGAGTTTTATCATTCGGTGCCTACCTATTCTGAAGCTGTATTACTCAATCGCAGACACAGTCTGAACACAGCCCTACTAGATCAGTCTCGACACTAATTCAAACTAAACAATTCATTAAAAAAATAAATAAATCTAAAACTAAATCTATTGTGCTCACTACCCTGGCGAAACAACGAGACAAAAATTACGCACATACACATACTTACTGAAACCCTTTTGGTAAATCCTAAATTCTCCCTACTTTGTCACAAATAAAATCATCCACAAAGACCTTAATGTTCCATTTGTAACCGATCTAGCCCGAACCAGATATCAATCCTTCCATTACAAACTGTCAAACCCATTAGTTTCTAATCTTGCTTCCTCTTTTATTCCGGACAATCCTCCGAGGCGTCTGAAAAGAAGATGGCCTCGAGAACTTTTATTGTAAAAATGTTTTTAGAGTGCTACCAATGGGTAGTTTCTCTAAATGCTTGTACCATACCATTATGATTTCCTCAAATTTACTTGTTGTATTTATGTACAGTTGTAAATATCAATAAATTAATTTTTTTTAAAATATTGTATTCAAGCGCTGTTGTTATCGTAAATGTAATATATATATTTTTTTAATTAAAGAATTTTCCTAAATAATAAATCTAATTTAATTTAATAAACTTTCAAAGTGCGAAATATAAATTTAAATTGAGTAGGAATGAAGTTATGGAGCGAGACAGGTAGCTACTGCAGAGTCCTCCGGTATTGGGAGTAGTCGAGATCAATGCTTCATTTAGGCTGACAGTGGCTAGAGTTAATTAAGGAAGAGCAGTTGCTCATAGCCCCACCGGTAATCAGCTGCTCCGTCTCATCATGTTGAAACTGTCAATGTCCTCAGCGCTCATCTGGAAATGATCTCGGTAGCATAAGTATCTCTGACACTCTGTTTTTCAACACAACCGTCCCAAATTTAAGGTTATCTTAACAAGGTTTAACATAACCTTTAATGTTGTTGTTGTGTACATCCTAAACAATAATTTATTCCAACTTCCAAAAGACCACTATCTACAAGACTTTACAATCCTTTTTTGTTATTCTTTTTAGGTGTAAAGATGCGTGTTTTGCAATTTCCATGACCAGGTCCATTTTCTATGGGAGTCTCTTTGTTGCTTTGTGGAGTACACGACACTTGATCTCTTCATATCTTTTTCCGTGATCAGCAAGGGTGCATTTATAAGTGCCCTGGTGGTTTACTTTTCATGACATCTTTACTCAAGGTTTTAGTTTTAAAGCCAAAGTAATCATAGGCGATCTGTATGTTTTAAAGTGTGCCAATGAAATAGAGCACCATTCTGGAAGTTAAATAATTTAATTTCTATATTTTGTTTCTTGCACAAGTTTGAGATTCTGGTTCTTCAACGGCTATGTGAGATGGATGAACTTGTACGATTGGGCTTGCTGCCCCCTCCAATATTGTCAAATCATTACGGAGACCTTAACCCTTAGGTATTGGGTTTTTATGACAGAACAACAGGTTCTGAATTTCTAAAATATTAATGGGCGGTTGGGAAAGGCCTTTCAACAAATTTCCTGCAAAAACTCACGATGAAATTGAATAATTTAAAAAAATTTATGACCATAACAGTTAGAATATGTATTATTAGGTCAATGAGTAAGTAGATATGTGGAATGTTTCATTTACACTTGAAAATCTTAGGAAGGGTGGTCCCTTCAAGATCAAAACTTTTTTACTCCTAAAAGTGGGTGAAAAATGCAATATATCAAAAATCTTTTTTTTTTTTTTTATTTATTTAATGTAATTTACAAATGTACAAAATAATACAATAAGTAAATATGTTGTATGTTTCATATACACTTGACAATCTTGGGAAGGAACGATCTATTGGTGGTACTTCAAGCATTAATTTAAATTAGAAGGTCCCACCTTCTTTCCAGACGCCTCGGAGTATTATCAGGGATTGTTAAGGATGAAAAATTAAGAACTAATGAATTAGGGTTGGTAAGGAGTTTGGAATGAAAAGACGCATATCTGTTTTGGGCCAAATCTGTAACGAATGGGATGTTAGGGTCTTTGTGGATGAGTTTATTTGAAATAAGGAGCATCAAGGATTTTACGTAGGATTTTGGATTGTATGCGAGAGGAATTTGATACTTTGGTAGAGCCCCAGAGCTCAATTCCATATGTCCACATTGGTCTGATTATCATATTCATAACTCAAGATGAAAATTATGGTAGGAGGAACCCTTGGACACTATTAGTCGACTATTGAAGGTCATAAGACTCCGTAACTCTTAGTTTCTGCAAAATTCAATTATAATTATACTTGATGCCTGTGTTTATTATTAAATATTTTATTTTTATATACATTTTTAATATATTTACATATATTTGTTATTTTTTTATATCTTTATTTTTTTTTGTATATTTATGTATCTATCTATCGCTACTCTTATCAATTATATGACATATATGATATGAGTTTATATTCTATTTATTCAAAATGAATATTAGTTATATTTTGTATTGTAGGTGTGTTTTATTGATGTTAAAGAGGGGAGTAATAAAGAAAGGAAAAAAGAGAAAATATAGAAAAAAAAAATAGAAATGGAAGAAAGAGAAAAAAGAGTAATTAAAAAAAAATTAATAAAATATAGAAAGAAAAAAAAATAATGAAAAAGAACCAGAAAAAAAAGTCATATATTATTGTTATATATTGTTTACATGTTATGCCTATATGTTGTATATGTAGACCCATGAAGTTGTTTGTAGCCCTCACATCTTTGTTGTTTTTGAATAAAGTTTTTCCCCTAGGTTATTGTAAGTAACCTCTCACTTAACACTTCAAAATTAGACCGTCATTGTTTTCCTAGAGTGAACTACTTACTCTTCCGAACTGTTTGAGGAGCAATCAAAGCTGCTAAGGATTTTTGAACCTTAAACCTACCTCATGGAAATTTTAGTAATTCACAAAATCTAATATCTCTAAAGAGGTGTAGATAGTTGACCGTAGATTAATGCTTGAAGAAGTTTGTCGGGGGGTGCGGTCAGCAAAGAACAACATAAATAAACAAAACCATATTTATTTATTTTATGCCGACGTTTCGACCTGAGTTTCAGGTCTTCATCAGGGCTATAGAACAAAAGAGATAACAACAACATTTAGAGTAACATACAATTGAAAAGGAATAGTATACAAACAAATTTAGAATTATATAAAATATTGAATTAAATCATAAATGATATAAAATGATAATTGATAATTGAATAGTACAAAATTTTATTGATTGATATTTGTGGAATTGTATGGTAGTAAATTGAAAACAGTGACAGATGAAATATAATATCATGTAGGTAAGAAGATTATAATATAAGGTATGTAAATAGTGTCTAAAAATTGAAAAAATTAAATAAATAAATGGAATCTACAAATTGAACATTATGACAAACAATGAAAAATATAAAATAACAAAATAAAATGAAGAAGTCATATCTCGAAAATTCGATTGCTCAACCTTAACTTATAATAGATTTTTGACTGTGTTAGGCTTCTGTTTTTAAGAGGGGAAAAATAAATATAGGTTACAGATTGTGCCTAAAGGAATGTTAACATTATTGCCCAATCTGATCTTTTTTAACGTGTATTATATTAATATTATTTTATTTCGTACTAATGATTTTATTTTGTTTTCCCACAGGGGTGAAGATGGAGGGTTGCCGCGAGGTGCTGAGCTGGCTACAGGAGCGGGTGGCCGTGCTGACCGGGGGCAGGGATCGCCGTGGCGGTCCCGTCCTCACCTTCCCGGCCACCCCCCGCAGGGACAGGGTCAAGCCCGACGACTACAGGCGCCTCCTCCACTACCTCATCTCCATACCAGGGTGAGTAATGTGTATTTAATATTTAATTACTTAGCAATAGTATATTGAGTACGTGGAAGTGAGGTGGAAAAACAGGGATCGTACTTGCTATCGTGGGCTAACACCTCGTAGTGTGGCAACTTAGATGGGTTTCGTTTATAACCAATTGCGTCGGGAATTGCAAATGAAATCAATGGAGGATTGCATCAAAAAACGATTCATGAAGTTCCACACAGGAGCAGCTGTGACCTACAACCTGGGAAACCCAACCTCTACCTAAACGCTCCTGCAGGACATCAAATTATCAATTCTATTATTGTCATAACTTCTATTTTATTTATTCTCTCTTCGTACATTTTTCAAATTAACTTGTTTTTTTTTTACCATTAGAGGACAATTGTTTGTTTTGTTAAGTCTACGAATGTTTTTATTAACTTTACTTTTCTCTTGTATTAAGAATTATTATTTTTATATATTTATTTTATTATGATTTTTTTCCAATTATAACGTTGTATCTAGTTAGGGTTTTGTACAAGACTATACCACCCTCCCCCCATAATCAACTGTTTAAAAAAAAAAAAATGTAACTGTTATATTAATGTAAGGCCTACGGAGCCGATCTGGTAATAAATAAAAAAAAAAGGGTTTCCTTTGTAAATTACATTTTTGGAAATCCTTCTGCAAAAACGCCTTGTTTTACGACTCCCTTTAGTGTGGCTTAGCTTTAATAACGGAATATTTTCTGTAAAACATCTACTAGTTAACTTTACTATGAAATATTACCAAGGATCATCTTAATCTATATTATTGGTTTATTCCATACGAAATGACAGTTTAGGTATCTTACACAGTTAAAGTTATTTAGAACAACTTCATGAAGGCAAAATATTTAACCTCATTTTCTACACATTTCCCCTACGTGTTGTCAACTTTTCAATCCCAGATTGAAAAATTCGGTGTTTTGTTGAAAAATGAAGTTAGAAATGTGTTTCTGACCTGCAAATCATTTGCAAAAATTATACCTTAAGGAAGTTGTCCGCATTTCTGAAGAGATGGTTCATCGTCATCTATTGCAGGTGGAAGTCTTCTTCTGGGTTAGTCATCCAAAACTGTGTCACCAGTTAAACATTTTTCAAACCACTGGCAAATTGTTCGTTCGTTACAACACTACCTCGAACGCCGTGGTAATGTTTCTTGCAGATTTGGTTGCCGAGTGTCCCGGTTTAAACTTATTTAAATAAAAAAAAAAAAAAAAAATGTTTCCATGGTCCTATTTGATATCATACAAAACAATGTTTAATCGATTTGAATTATTGTAAATATTATCAAAAACAAGAGAATTATTGTTTGGAGGGGCGTCTCTGGAAGGATGCATGTAGCAATTGGTGGTAAGTTCGATGCCGACTTCGGGGTTCGTGAGGCCTTCATTATTATTATTACTATTAATATAATTTTGGAGGAACTTGAAAAAAATAAAATAAAATTGAACTTTAGCCGGCCTAGGTAGAATTTACAAACAGAATTAATGCGGTGGTATTTAATGCACCCCAAATATTTTTTATTTATTCAATTAAACACAGGTCTTGTAACTTTGTAGTATATCTTGTTTACTTTACTTTTAATTGTTTCCACACCGAAATGTTTCTGTAAAATAATAATTAATGACTGAAATCCAGGATCTCAGATGTTGCCTTACACTCTTTCCGTTCGCTCAAAAGCACAAACTCTCAACGTTTTTAGTGGAAGTTAGACATTTAATCGATATATGGATATTTAAAAAATTCCACTAGTTATATTTCCTCATTTTTGGGATATGATTCAAATACATATGACGAAATCATTTTTTTTTTTTTTTTTTTTTTTTTTTTTTTTTAACGTGATTTGATCAATAATGGGGATTAAGATATTTCTACGATACTTTTTAAGATACAATATTTCTAGACAAGTTTTATGTTTTCAGGAGGACCAAAAGAACCCTTAAATTACCGACCGGTATTTATTATTACTATTTATGACTCACCTTCTCTAATTGAATTCGTAAAACGTTATTATTAAAGGCCTTTGTAAAGTTTGTAAGCTCAAATTTAGTTTAAGCGAATTGTTGTTTTTCAACGAAGCATTTATCAACAACTTCCTTTCAAGTAATTGCTTTTGTTAAATTCCACTTGTTGTAAAACATTCATTTTGAATTCCACTTCCTCCTCATTAATAGGATTACAGAATTGTAGTTAGTTTTGTGGAATTTGAATTTAAATAGCTAAAATTTAGTGGCTCCTTGTTCTAGCAGTTTTAGATTATTTCGTAATTATGTTGCTTGTGTTTCTGATTTATCATAAAGTAGCTAAATTTTAAATAGTTTTTAATTACTTTAATTAATTACTATAGTCAGTTTAGAGTTACATCTAAATTGATGTCTCTGCAAACCATAGAAGAAGAGGGAATAAAATAAAGCGGCTGTTCCAGAAGTTACAAAAAATCATTTTTTATTGCTTTTAAATTAAAAACAAATTGCGATTTATATTCTGTCAGAAAGTGATTTAATTTTGACCCGGGCTGTACGATGGGTAAAGTGAATATCCATATATAGTATAGCTTTCATTCCCTGGAAGTTCATTTTATTAACGAAAAACTGAAAGTGTTTACTCTTTTTTTTCATAATGGGCTCAACGTCCTAAAAACTGTATACAACAATAAAAAACCTAATTAAAATCGTTTAAAGTAGAGGGAATTCACTAAACTAATACAAAACCTCATGTTACAGTAAATCCGGAGATCCAAGAAGCAAATTTTTTATCCTAATATCAAAAAATAAATATTTTGTGTTCCACGAAGATAAACGTCATAAACTACTTAATAGTGCATTTCACTAACTTCTATGAGTGGTAATAGATATGGGTACGTTTGATTGTTCCTGAGAAGTACTTGTAAATAAACCAAACGTTTTTGTAGGACAGAGAAAATTCAAAATTTTTTGAATCAATTTTGGTGGATATTAAGGAAAACTGAATACAATTTGTTCCATCTTATGTTTCCTTATTATTTTTATTTATTTTACCTTGATGAAGCAACATTTTGGATCCTTTTAAACCACTTGTGTTGTCAAATACTTTTTTAAGCAGTACTTTCCAGGGAAGCTTAAGCGATTAATGTTTTATCCTTTATCGTACTACGTGCACGAAATTGATGATATTTAAAAAAAAAATAATAATTTTCGTAATTAATTAATTTTGATCAAATTTACTAAAAAAATTTCCCCCAAAATCTTAGGGTTAGTAAAAAGGTTATACAAGGGATGAATCGCGTTGTTCCAGATTTCTGGAGCTGGACCACACCCTCTTAGGATAATCCCAGAGCCCTAAGCCCACCATCCATACTGCGGGGGTTGATCATGGATTGGGATCAGTGCCAGAATTCTTCCTTGACAACAGAAGGATATTATCTCCGTCGTCCAGATCTTGTGTTAAAGGGACCGAAAATTTGTCTCTTATATATCACAGCCAGTCCAACAATTGATTCAGATATTTATTTAAAAAAAAAAAAAATATTCATAACTAATATCAAACACCAATGGGCTAATTAAAACATTATTACAAAATAAGTTTAATTGAAATCAACTAAATGGCGTGAGATTAATTGTAGTCGATGCCTAAACAGAATATCCTTTTTTTAAATAATGATTTTTTTTTTAATTTCATAAATTTTATAAAAACTAGAACAAAAAAGGAAGAAATACGGTAATAATATGAAAATTATTTAATGTGGTTGACAACTATAACTCTTATCATTTATCAGTTAAAATTAGTCACTTCATACCTACTATTCAAAAACCTCGTAAGTTAAAATTTACATTAAGGTTCTTCCAACTGTACTGGTCAGATGTATTCGATAACCTTGAAGGAATAATGAGGCTTAATGTATTCAAAATAAATTATTACGTTGAATATTTGACTAAAGAAATATGAAACCATTGGGGAATTCAGGCGATTGTGCAGAATAATCGAAGTAACAGTTAAGCGGCAGTTGCGGTTGACGGAGTAAACATTTTTATTTATAAACCTTACTCATTGAACCACTTTGTGAATTGGAATAAATAAAGACACTGTATTCCTTGAACATTTTCTCGATTACCTTTCAAACAAAATTATACGGATATTAATTTTGTATCAGTATGTTTTAATTTTTCTTGGTATTGCCAGTTATATTTCAGCTTAATTATTCTATACGCCTTACAAGAGCAGGCAGAGCAGTCTATTGTGCGTTAATGAAGTTTGGGATATCAGTAGACTTGAGAATACCAAGTGGCGTGTAAGGCGAATCTAGATGGGATTGGGATGGGAGGGTAAAGTGGTTCTAACAATGACTCCTTGATTGACGGACGCATGAGAACGACTCTAGTCCTACCGCAGGCTTTAATGGCTGTCTTTGTTAACTGTTCCAACGGGAATCCAGTAGTTGTATTGCTAATACTACATTGCATGGCTACATAGAAGTGTGTAGGTGAAAACACTTATATGTTATTAATATCTTTACCTCTTAAAAAATAAGAAAAAGTAAAATTGTTTGACAAAAACTGTAGTAATGGCCTACTGTAGAAACATTTTGGGAAGGAGGAATCTAGGTACGAGGTAGCTAAACTAAAATAAATATAATAAGGGGGTGTATACAAAAAACAAAAATAACCGATTTATCAAATTAAAAAATTTCAAAGGACTGCCAATATTTTAATCCTATTTAATACTTAATAAATAACCCCTTTAGAGCATTCTCTAAGCAAAGTTTTCGGAAAACTCCAATGGGATTAAATAGATTCGACTTTTTCGAAAACTTCTTATTTCATTGAAGTGACTAGTGAAATTATTAAATATGAAGGGGAAGGTGTCCTTCACTAGCGCACTACGCTCCGTTAGTTTGATAGATTTAGCAGTGGAGAGACAACGTTGGAAAGGAAGAAAGGTTCCGGGCGACCATTAATGATATTACTGAGGTTCTGCAGGAAGTTGTTGATCCAAATCCGTCCATAAGTACCCGCGAACTTTCCAGGGAGTGTGGTGTATCGAAAGATACTGTTAGTCGCCATCTACTCTCCATGGTGAAGGTGAAAAAGAGCAATAGACTGGTCCCTCACGAACTTACTCCTCACCAATCAATTCACGTCGTACCAAAGAAAAGTTTAAAGAACTTCATGGGCTCCAACACGTGCATCATCCACCATATAGTCCAAACCTCGCACCATCGTATTACTACTTGTTTCGATTCATGGCCCATTTCCTTCAAGGGAAAAAATTGATAATTTTGCGAAAGTTGAAATTGCAGTCCAAGAGGTCTTTGACTGCCATACCAGTGAATGATATTAGCGTGGGATCGAGCAATTGGCTAGCAGGTGGATAATGACGGTAGATGACAATGGATTATACTTCGATTATTAATTGTACTTTATATCAAAGAAATAATATTTAGTTGAAAAATGGTCATTTTTTAAAAGATTTTTGGACTCCTCAAAATAAAATTACCTTCGCAAGGTTTTCAGGTGTACAGGGAAAGCTCAATGAAATGAAGCAATTTTCATGGAATTTCTAAGGTCTTATCTTTCGTTTATAATTCTTAGAATTATTAGTATTTATATGTTTACTTCGCTTTGGCTTCTACGAACGCCTAACGAAGCAATATTTGCCTAAAATTTGGTCGTTATTTCAGAATAGAGACATCTAGATTTTACAGGGAAAAAATGTGATTTTCTTATGAAACTAAAAATCAGATTTTAACTACTGACAGAAAGGTAAGATTATGGCACTTGACTACTACAGCTTCGGTACATCATTTAACCCTTTTTTACTAACATTTCCTCTTAGAAAACCGCGTATATGTGCCTGTTGTATACAATGTTCTGAACTGGTATCACAATTGTAAATGAAGAAACATTAAATTTTCTGTTAAAACCCAATGAAGTTTGAGTAATTCTGTTATGAAAAAAAGTGTAATTTTAGTAAAGTTAAAACTTACATTCAAACCGGTGTAGTAAAATGTTCTGACGGAATTTTCAGGGTGTAAGAATTGTCCCTTTTGTTTTTCTCTGTCATCCTTTTCACTGAATTTAATCTACCGTTTTATCCCTTAATTTAATTATCTTATACTCGAGCGGTCCTCTTTTTTTTTAAATTAAAGTTGGAGTTTTTTTCTTAATTAAAAAGAAATGCTATTGATCTCCAGTATTTATATTCATTTTTATAAATCAAATTATAGAACAACACACGACGTCTATACCTGGTTCTTCTTATAAATGTTTATCGTATAGTGATATTATTGAACAAGCGAAAAAAAATTAATTGTATCTCAAATGGGATGCTGGATGTTCGCACCCAAGCTGTGGCTAAGCAAAAGTTAATTGAATTAATAATTAAATAATCATTAAAAAAAATACTGTTTGTTATTTAAATGTAGTATTTTTATGTGTCATTATTACTTACTTCTATCGTTTATTAATTAAAATAAAAAAAAAAATTGTTAATGGTGACCTGACTTTTGTTTAATAACTTCTGTGTACCGCCAGACAAAAAAATTGAAAGTAACTCCCGTTCTTATCGACAGGACTTGATCGCTCCACCTTGTAATGTGCTTCTCAAACGTATAAACGTGACGTATTACACTAAGGAAAGAACACCGTAGTTAGGTTTTTTGAAAATAAAGTGTTATGTAAAATATTCGGTCCGAAAAAGGATGAGTTAACCGGAGGCCAATAACGCTGAATTGAGAGAACTGCACTCGGTAAATATAATTCAGATTGCATTGTGGCGAATATATTTGGCGTGTAAGGCAGTATGGCTAAGTAAGGAACAGATCCCTGAAATTTATAAACACTGAACCGTAGGATAGACCGATGCGTAGGCCGGAATTTTGCGTCAAGAAGGCTTATCTGCATTCCTGGCATATTTGGGTTTTGACGGGCTTCACTGAACGGATGTGTATTGAGAGCAATTGGTTGTATCGGCATCGAACCTTCGAGTTCGCTAAGTCTATTATTATGTGAACTAATTATTTTGTTTTCGCATTTTTTTGGTTATTTAGACAAAAGACTTTATAGCTATATTTCATATGTTGCATGTGAGAACAATAAATTAGTTATTTTTTTACGATAGTACAAGAGCCAGGGAGAAAAAAAGGCAGTTATTTCACCTCAATTTTTTATTACTTTATTGAAAACTATGTATAATTTCTAGTCTAAATTGTTGAGTTGTAGTTTTTATGATATTCTCATATGAATATAAATTTTTCATATGATAATCAATTTACTTTAGCTAATATAAAAACCAATACTCTTAAAAATACATAAAATACTAGTTTTAGTTAGTTTTGACTAATGTAGTACATCAAACTAGTTTTTATTTAAATGCTAATAGATATTCGTACTTCAAAAGGTTTTTTGAGATAAGAGTAAATTCGCTAACTTTACTTCACTATTTTTTAGTGCATTTTTTTATGAAATGTTGCTTTTTAAAAAGCACTTAAAACTAGTTAACGTAAATAGCTCTATTAGGGCTGGTATTTTAGCAAGTATACTAAACTTTAAATGATGTTCTATTAGGTTTTCGAGTGTTGTCGGTAGTTTTAAAGAAATAGAGCTCAAAATGTTACATATTTTTAAAACAGCCGCCTTTTTAATTCACATACCTATACCAGGCAGGCTCATCAATTTTGACTAGTAATTATACCTAGATTTCACTAAAGTAATTAGAAATTGGGATGAAATAATTGACTTTTTTTTCCTCTTGGGGTCTTGTACTACTAAGCTTATCATATAAATACGGAAATGAGTATTTTCCGTATTTATATACGGAATCATATATAATCTGGATTATCTCTCTAGGAAGTCTGGTGAGTCAATTTTTTGAGGTTTATTACTTCCATAATTTTCAATAAATTATTATTTATTTATTCATTAATATTGTACAACGTTTCGGGACCACTGTCCCATATTCATGCACTATAAAAACCTATAACAATATTAAAAACTATATAACACCAATCTTCTACTTTATATATTTTATTTTATACAATAAAAGTCACCTCATGATTTCATATGGGAAATCATGTCCTCCATTTTTGCATCTTCACTTCTCAGTGGCACAGCTATCATTCTACATTTCTTACTATCTCTTTGGACCTTATCTCATGTCCAGTGTGCTGTTTTGGTTACCTCCCTGTTTTTTATTTATTATAAACTTAGTGATTT
>NW_027115705.1:910229-923777 GCF_000696795.3 Halyomorpha halys | reverse complement strand
TATTGTTATAGGTTTTTATAGTGCATGAATATGGGACAGTGGTCCCGAAACGTTGTACAATGTTAATGAATAAATAAATAATAATTTATTGAAAATTATGGAAGTAATAAACCTCAAAAAATTATAAAAAAAGGAATCATATATAATATTTCAATTTTTTTTTTTTATTGATCCACATTTTAATCCTTGTATCATTTTTAATAGTGAATTTGTAGCTTTAACTAGTTTATATTATAAGCCGTTTTAGCTATTCCTGAATGCCAGTTGTAATCAAAGGAAAATAATTAAATCCCTGACCGAGAGGGTACATCAATACTGACTTAAAAGGACAGAGCTCTAATCAACATGTTCTCTCTTTAAACAGTGTACGTGACAGTTAACTGATTACGCCGTTTTAGTGCCACCACATGAGAGTATGTATCCCTATCGTGTGGAAACTTACCCTTTCCGGTTAGAGGATGTTGGCGTAAAGTTTTTTATATTTCTAAACTTGGTTCAGTCGTGAACATAACTTATGCATGTAGATATTAGTTACTGAAATTCATAGTACGATGCAATATCCAATTTTTATTTTATTATTACAGTCATAAAAATATTTTATTTTGTATTTTCCTCTTTCAACCAGCCGTTTCATAAGGAATTTATATTAGATTTTAGAGGATAAAGGATTTAGGAAAATCTGGAAGTATTAAAAATGCCTCAGTGAATGCAATGAAAGAATTTGTTATATGCTTTATCCTCTGATTCTTTATTATTTCTTTAACATTTGCTTTGAAACTTGAACAATTTTATTATTATCCATCTCGAATATTCTTTTGTTTTTTCTGGAAAAAATAATATTGTTCGTGGTCTTGTTTAATTTTCTCTCATAACTTGTATATTTTTAATTTTTTTTCCTGATGTTTAGTAAGAAATCAAAAAATGGACTGTTCAGTAGTAAAAAAAAAATAAAACTTGAAGAAATGTTAAATAGTGAACGAAATTCCTTAAATTAATTATTAATTTTATCAGTCCTGGAATGTTGAGGAATAATAATATTAACAATGTATTGCTTCCCTTGAACCAAATAACATACAATTTGATTTTTTTTTATTCAATGAAAATATATGTAATTGATACACTTAAGAAATTAGTAATATATTGTTTATGCAATAAAAAATAAAACTAACCTAACAATAGCTAATTACTCAATGTGCTATCATTCGAATTTAATTTTAGGTTCAAATATCAGAATGAAGTCAGAAGTATGTCAATCTTTGATTTAAAAAATACAAACATCGGAAAACCATATATTTGTTTATTAGAAAATATTACCAATATTTAGTAATATCTATTCCTCTGTCGATTTAAATATTGATATCTATATAGATTATTCTCTATGTGAAATATATTTTAATATCTATTTTACTCTAATAGATATTTGCTTATAATAAAAATATCGTAGCCCTAAATATCGATATTTTTTGCTGATATACCGAATTATTATTTATAAATGTTTCAAAATGATCGTTTAAATATTGATTTTTTTTTTTTTTTAAGTCAAACACAAAAATTGTTTTCCGACTTCTCGTACTGAATCTTTTTGAATCTGGTATGGCCTGCGGTTATGAGTGCAATTAAAATCTTCTTAGGTACCACTTACCACTATTTTCTAGCTGTGTAGATATTAAACGATTTGCACTAATTGTTATTAGTAAACCCAGTATGTATGAAATATTAAATTCTACTAGAATGCAGGTTTTTAAATTAATAATCCTGCATTCAACTCACGAATAAGTTATGATTTTAAAACCAACATTGATTTAGGTGCCTAAATTCAATTCCCTTCGTGTTGAATTCAATGCAAAGCATAAACAATGTTTGCATAATTATTTAAATCTGGTCATATTTCGATACATTAGGAATGATATAAATATTAATACTCTCAAGGTAATATGTAAACACAGAGACCATTAAAATGTGAGATTATCCAAACAAACAATGGATTTTGGTGTTTAAGTTAATAGCTTAAAACGCCTTGGAATATTTTTTACAAGGAGAATTTCTTTATAATTTTAACCATTTGTTAAATTCAACTAAACTTTTATACTATATTATATATTTATAAAGAATTTATGATTTTCTTAACTGATGAACTACTCTTTCTAGCTATCTACCATAATCAGACAATAAAATAAAAATCACAAATAGTTGTTTTCGTCGTGGCGGATTTCACTTTAGTAGTTTTACTGTCGCGGGAGTTTGGCTATTGATAGTGATAGATGTAACAGAATTGAAGCAACATTCAGACGTTTTGGTGTCAACTGTCGGTCCTTATGTTGGGCGGTTATCGTAATGTTTATTTTTCCAGCTGACTGGCCACAGGTTTAGGTTAGGTTTACTGTGTACTGTTTATCATGTAGATAGGACTAGGTGGTGCCATAACCTTACTCTCATAAACCAAAATCACGCTATGGAGTGATTAGGCCACGCCCCTTGATGGCAACTAACAAGTAAATATAAAATTGATATAACTTAGTAATTTTTTCAATTAATGTTTTTTAGGAATGGTTAATAAAAAATTAATTTATTTTAAGGAAAAAATTTAAATATAAAGTTTGTTACGCATAAGTAATTGTTTCTGAAATAATAGAGCTAGTTGATCATAAAAAAAAGAAAAAAGATTAACTATTTTTAGAATATTTTATGATTATATTAGTAATTCAAAAAGAATATCATTAACATAATGTAAGAACGCTTTGAGTAATTCACAACTTTTTTTGTTGGTTTTTTTTAATTCCCTTGTTTAGGAATTTCTCATATATGGGCTGTAGCAGGAACTTTTAACTGTCACATATATCGTACTGGATGCCACGCCTACGAAAGTAATAAACCCCGCCTTCAAGCGTCACACACCCTGGAAGCGTATTTTCCTCCATTATACCCCTTCCTTCAAGGGCTACAGTACATATTCATCTGTAGTGTTATGAAAAAAAAAAAACTGTTATCGTGAACTGAAGTGTAAAGTAATATTATTCAATTATTGAGTTTATATCGCAAACAAACCTATTTTAACAATTTCAGTTTCCCTGTTGGCAAAAAAAGCATATGTTAATAAATATTTTTTTTTTTTTTTGCTTTTTTAAAAGTGTTGTTCGATGTCAAGTTGAAAACAATTAGAATTTACTCTGTTTTGAAAGAAACGCCTATTTTTATAATTATTTTGTTTAGAGTAATTTTTATTTCATTCTTCTTATAATTTAATAAAATATGGTTTAAACAACGTGCAATAATGGTTATTTACAGTAGCTCTATATGATGAAGACCCTACTGAATTGATTCTGACATTGTTTAACTACCTTAACTATAAATCTTTTTTGATATTATATACATGTAGGATGTATAATAGTAAGGAAGATGAAATTATCTTCATTTAGTTCGTAGGTGTTCGGTTCTGAAGTCATGTAGAAACAATATTTAGATGAATTTATATTGATAGAAAAAGTGTGTATGTTGGAATATGTTATGTTCATGAAAGCTGTTTTGAACAATAAACAATTTTTAATAACAGTTCAATAATAGTAACTCAATAAAACAGTACGATTATGCTCGTAGATCGATGTCATCAAAAACTCCCCAGCAGACATTATTTAACTATGCCAGTGTTGTGTAGTATTAGTAGTATGTAGTATGGAGTAAATAAATAAATACACTTTTATATTATTTTATATTCAGTAGCTGTAAAGATTCTATAATCTTATTTCAAAAACGAAATTAATTAAACAAATTGAAGCCCTCGGGTTCACTTATTCCAGTATCCCTATTGTAGAACTGCTAATTACGACTTGCTAAGGACTCAGAACATAAGTGCTGCACTCAGAGGAGAACATGATGTAAAGAATTGCCGTGGTGGTTGTTTTATTTCGCGAGCTCTCTGCCACGGCTCCCTGAATATATAACAAGGCTCTCATTTATTCCGGGCACGCAAACTCCTTAATTCTGTTTATATAATCTCAGAAATTCTACTTTCGGCCTATCCTAACAGCGGAAGCCCTAAATACTAATTGTGAGTATCAGGGGAGGTGTCTGTCTACCCCTATATTATGGATTGATTCTTTGTTATTACTTATTTATTGTTAATTGTATCACTTAAAATTTTTTTGTATGTGTCTATATAAACTTTATCTCTTTCTTATTAAAATATGATGTTATAAGTTGAATAAATCCATTAACTGGCCTGAATATTTAAAATTCTTGATAAATTCTCTTTAGAATAAGATATTTCAAAATATAAAGCGTTTGACTTTATTACACGCTAATAATACATTAACTTCAATGATGTTTGTTTATAATTTATTTATCCATGAATATTATATTTATCTGTAATCCACTTTACAGTTTCAATTTCACAAATACTAGTCCATTATGCTATATGTGTTATATTAAAATATAAGTACCAAATATTACATCATTAAATTAATAATTTTTGTATTTTGTTTTTTTACATTTTTTACTTATATGGTATGACTTGCTTATTCTTATTTAATATTTTGAATATAAATTATTTTTAAAATTTTTAAGCTGGCTTCTTTATAAGCAGTATTTTAAAATAAATAATTTCAAAATATATTTTTGCAGTATCGAAATACTTTATAAATATTTAAAAATAAAAATAATAGGAATATTCTTTTTTTATCAACTTGGAGATTGTACTGTTATTTAATAAAATATTAACATTTTGAAATTTCTCAAGTTTAAAAATTTATATTTAAAATAAAATATGTTCGCTTATATCTCTTATACTTATAAAATTTATTATTAAATGTATTGCATATATTAATTAAATTTCAAAGAATATTGAAAATTCTTAGATTAAAAGATAAGATTTTCTCAAAATAAATTTTTTAAATGTTTTATCAAATAGCACTTCTCCTAAGCAGCTTAACTCAAACGTTAAGGAGCTTACTATCAACTTGGTCGCCTCTTGTCAACTTGCAATGTTGATTTTCTGTTGGTATAGTAGGTTGGTGATTGACACATCATGCTGAAAACAAGGTTGAGTTATATAAAACTGATTTTATCTTACCTCAATACGGTTTGATGGCAATTAGTTGGCGACCAAGTTGATCGTCTGTGTCCGTTAGAGGTTAGTGAAATCTTAACATTAACAAGAATAAGCTTTACGTATAACTATGTAGCATGAGTTAGTGTTTAAAACTCAGTTAGTGTTAAAAATTCAGTAAGTTTTGTACAAACGTGACTTATATTTTTATAAGTATAATATATAAATACTTATATATTTATACTATAATATTATTTATTATTCGTTTGTCAATAATTTATAGTTAGTATACCTGTATTATTGAACCAACTCTAGAACATTTTGAAATAGGCCACTGATCGTGTCATTATTATTTACCATCTCCGTATATCTTATTGATTGTATAGTTTTTTTTTTAATTATTAGACCCGCTGATGTTAAAGCATTTAAAAATAAATAAATTATACTAAAGCTTAATTTTATTAATTCATATTTATTTTTGCTTATTAATTTTATAATGAGCTTTTGTTATTGGCTTAAAAATATAAAAAATAACATCTGCTCGAAATTTGAGAATTTTCACGTTCCTAGATACATAGGATATAAAAACAACTTAAAACCCCTTCCGTCTAAAAAGTTTTCCCTCAGAATACTGGACCAACCTTCTTAAGATTTGTCTCTATAGGCTTATGGTAAAATTAATATATGCCATTTTCTTTCTAAATGGCTAAAGCTTCAAGAAAATTTGAAATGTATTTTAATAGAGTGATGTAAGTAATTGAACACCAAGCTTAGTTGTGTAAAAGCAACTTAAATTTTAATTAAAGTTTTTAGTTTTAAAGGGTTGAATCACGGAATAGGCAAACATCTATCAATATGATTACAAGTATAACAATGTGTACATTTTGGTAAAACTGTCTAACGTTTAACTTAATCCATCATTTTTTTAATTATGTCAAATATTACTAAAAAAGTTGGAATACAACGTTATAATTATTTAAAATATAAAAAAATAAGTTTTACGATGGTGGTCCATAGGCCAGAAGCTGTATAGTATTTTCATTGATCAGGGAATACCTTATTAGTTAGTGTATGTAGTAGCAATGTGCATGTCTTAAACGTTTGATGCAGTTTGAATTGGTAATTATTATTCCGAGAAGTACGAGATTTGGTAGAGCTTAAAACGAAGCGATTCTCTTATACCTCTATTATTTACTTTGGTTCTAGAATATTATGTGTTATTAGAAAGGCAATGCATAATGAAAAAGGTTTAACTCTATGTGGTAAAATATGCGTGCTTGGGTTTGCTGATGGTTTGGTAATATTGGGGTAGGATGAGGCAACTATAATAAACTACGAGGTCTACGGTCATTTGAAAAAGTAAAGAAATTGATGAATAGCAGCGGATAATACTTATTTTAGTTACGATATTATTGTCTTTTGTCCTAAAAATTAGAAGTTAAAATCCATCCCGTGGTTCTTTACGAATGCGAAACTTGACCACTTATATTAAGAAAAGAACACCCTTACGTTTTTAAAAGTATTGCTTAAATTATTGTACCTTACTCTACTTTATAATGGAAACAAGTAAGATAACCATTCAAATTTAAAGCTTTGTTGCGGAGATGCAACGCTACTATTATGGTAATAACCGAATAAATTATTTACAATTATTTTTACATTATGTAAATCTATATATTGTAATAAAAATGCTCATAATATAAAAATATTTATTAATATTGATATTTTAATTTCTTAAAGAGAGAAAATAAGAGGGTCTGGAGGGGTGTTGGGGAGAGGGGGGGTTGAGTACACGAGAGTGCCCCTGACAGCTACAACAGGAGGCGGACACTTGATGAACGATTACAAGACTTGATATACCTTTTCATGAAGGTCTGCTGCGGAGATTCTCAACTTTATTGATTTATTACTATTATTTTATTACCTCTTATCTGTCACTTTCAATTACTCTCATCGGAAAACCATTTTGAAATTCTGTAAGTATGGGAATTGTTACAGAATGCACTTGCTAGCTCAGTATTACAAAAAAAAAATTCAAATATCTTTTTAAAAAAAAATAATTATTTTAGATTATTGGATTACTTCTCACATAAAGTGAACCATCTAGATTGCCGTAGGTCCTTTAATGTTTAAGTTATAAGTATTGGATTTACCAAAGTTAAATACTTTTGGTAGCGTAGTATGAAGCCTTTGGTTTCCTAAGTGTGTATTTTTTTATATTAAACATCTTTAACTCCATAAAAATTATTTTAAATTAACAATTGAGAAGATTATTATTTTTTTAATTTATTTTAATTCTTAAAGCCCTAGCTGGCTGGATATCTGTCTTTCATTCTGTTATTCATCTTCTGTATTATTTTCTTGATAAACTAGGTCTATTTATTTGGGTGGACATTGATACCTGCTCACTCCACCGCATACTTACCAAGTATTGAACTCAAGACTCTTCCTGAGTTGTAATAGCTACAAGATTGATTATTATCTTCCAGTAGTAAATCAGTCTTTATTGAGTTGCAGGCATAGATAACAAAAAAAATCTGGCCGCCTTTGCATTGTCACTGATGGTCTAATGCTGCATCCCAACTGGACAAAGGTAGAACGACCAGACGACGGCGTTGGTCACTTAGTCGCTCCTAGCATAACTTAAACATAGGGAATATCTGTCCTAGTTAAACGTTTAAAGTTCAAGAAAAATATCCAGTTGTATTAAACATTGCCATCGCCCTCATCGTACTTCCTTTCTCCAGTTATATTATAAAACACGGCCAGTAAAGCGAAGCGCTAGTGGAGCGGATGATGGATAATGGAATTTAAATATCAGTAATTTATGGATTTTAGGTTTTTGATATACGCTGATGACAAATGTACTGTCTGTAAACAACGACCCAACTAATGTATCACAAACACTACTGACACACACAATATCTATTGAAGAATGGTGTCAAAACTGGAGAATCAAAACAAATCCCATCAGATCACCTTTACTCTCCGTCCTAAACCTCTACCCTCCTGTCCTACAGTGTCCTTTCTAAATACTCCACTAACGCCTGTTGAACAGATTCGATACTTAGGACTCCATCTTGATAAGAGACTACTTGGAATCCACACCCAAGACTGAAACAACAAGAAACTGCTCGTAGATTCCGATTGCTACAACACTTACTTGACAAACTCTCTAAACTTCCCATTCACTACAAAAAATTAGTATACACTACGATAATCAGACCAATTTGGACATATGGAATTGAGCTCTGGGGCTCCACCAAACCATCAAATTCCCTCCCCATCCAATCCTTACAATCCAAAATCCTACGTAAAATCCTTGATGCTCCTTATTACGTTAAAAATAAACTCATTCACTAAGACCTTAACATCCCATTCGTTCCAGAATCGGCCCAAAACAGATATGCGTCTTTTCATTCCAAACTACTTAACCATCCTAACCCATTAATTCTTAATCTTTCATCCTTAACAATCCCTGATAATCCTCCGAGGCGTCTTAAAAGAAGATGGCTACGGGACCTTCTAATTTAAATTAATGTTTGAAGTACCACCAATTGGTGGTTCCTTCCCAAGATTTTCAAGTGTATATGAAACATACAACATATTTACTTATTGTATTATTTTGTACAGTCTTAAATTACATTAAATAAATAAAGAAAAAGGCTTTTGATATATTGCATTTTCACCCACTTTTAGGAGTAAAAAAGTTTTGATATTTACACCTCAACTTCCAAAGATTATAAGTGAATGAAAAAGTTTTTTATACCATGCTGGTTCATGTCTATGTAATTAATTTTATTTTTCTATTAAAAATTATAGCAAATTTATGGGCTACGGAGAATTAGAGAGGCTGTTATCATCGAAGAGAACAACCACTAAAGACATACAAGAGTAATTTCTTAAAAGATTATTGTTTAAAACAGTCCCATATTTCTTTTTTTTAACTAATAAATTTTGGATTAAAAATACAGTAAAATAATTTAAAAAATACACCATAACAGATATTTTTGTTCAATAGGAATCCAGAACACAACTAATGGAAGTTATTATATTGATTATAATTCATCCTTTTCCGGCCTGAATATTTTATGTAATATTTTATTTTCAATACCCTCAAGGCGCTGTTCTGTTAATGTAAGAAGCCACGTTTCGCAATCATCAAAACAGGGTAGTGGAAGAAATAATAGTTTTTTAAAGGTCCGAGCTAAGCATTTTCAAAATTAAAAAATAATTATATAAGAAGATGGTCAGGGTTGCGGTCAAAAGTGAACAGTTGTGAAAGATGTATCTTTTTTAAAGCCCCGTAGATTTTGCATCATATTGTATATATGTATATATAGTTGACCGTAGAAATTGATATATAAGAAGATGGTCAGGGTTGCGGTCAAAAGTGACCGCCAACAACAAAAAGTCACTTTTGACCGCAACCCTGACCATTTTCTTATATATCAATTTCTACGGTCAACTATATATACATATATAAAAAATAATTACCATTCCCCATCTTTAATCTTGTTTTTATTTCCTCATAAATTTCGTTTTTTCTAGTTACCGTAGAACCTAATTACTTAAATCTATTCTACCTGTTCAAACGTATTTCATCCTATATCTATATTATTGAAATTGCTCCCATTTCTCCCACGGGCTCTAAAATCCCATATGTTTCTTTTTATCTATATTTATTTCGAAACCTAGTTGATTTACTTGAGTTTATCAACGTAGTTGTATTTAGTTTTATAGTTTCCATTTCCTCACCCAATAATACCAAATCATCAATATAACCAAAACTTTTATTTATAAAAATCTATTTTTCCTTAAAATATCTTTATTAATTAAAGTTAATTTTATTGGTTAAGTTCCTTTCTCTCTATATTAATAAGAAATAAATCCGTTTAGTGAATATAGCAACATTAAAATAACTATGTGTTATTTTCAAATTTTATTCAAACTCAGTAAGATCATTTTGTAGAGCTAATTGAAGTTAACAGTTTCGGCCATCCCTACTTGTTAGAGGGAGATAGTTACTCAGCTACCTCGCGGCCCTAACTGGTAGAGAGCTCTAACTATTAGGTCGTGTAAGGCTTGCAATTGGATTAGCGGCTGGAAAACTAATCAACGAAGTAATCTAAATCATGAGCAGGCATCTACCGACTTGAGAAAATAATCAGATTCCCTTACCTCTTATCTTTTCATTCCAATACTAACTTTTCATTTCCAGATATTTATTTATGTAATGTCTGAATTAGAAAAAATTATTTTTATTTTTTTCATTTGTTTTATTACTTTCACTTATCTACATATATAATATATAATAAGGGGGGATACTGCGATCGTGCGAAATTTCTAATTTCTAGTTTTGAGGTCCCCGAGTCTAAATAATCAAGTTCCACAAAATGGCCAATGTTTCTGTGAGCATCCTAGCTCGAGAACGAAAAGTCGAACAGAACTGAAATCACATGTTTAGGGCTGTAATCGGGATGTTACAGCATCTTTTGCGTTACTATAACATTGAGCTTATGAAAGTGTCACTTTATATAATCAATTTTACATTTTTTTTTTTCTATTTCTCTATATCTATCAAAAATGGCTCTAACTTTTTAGTAATCTCGGTACATCAATGGATATTCAAGTATTATTTAATATCAGATAGTGATTATTCTCATCAAAGTACTTAGAAAGGTCTTTAGTGCCGAATTTTAAGGTATCTTTTTTTTTTTTTTAAATTATTAACCCTCTTTCATTGCTAGTTGTGATAAAAACCTGATATGCATGAATCAGATATTTAACTAGAGGAGAAATGAAGACCGTAAAGCATGTCCCACCTTTCCTGATCCAAATCATACACCGGTTTGTTGCCTTTTGTTAAACTATTATATTCTAAGCTGAACTAAGGGCGTACGCAAGATTAAAACAAGGAGGGAAGGCAAGCCATAGTCAATCAGAGGCGGGCCAACAATTGTCAACAGATGACAACACAGGAAAAGTGAATGAAACCAAAATTAAAAAAAGAAAATTTATGAAATTGTCGTAGTGCTTATTTGTTATTACAATTAGTATTTGCTTGAAAAAAAAAATATTTTATTAAATTATTATTTTTGTTCACTCTCACCCTCCTGCTCCCTATGGGTACGCCCAAGGGCTGAAATGAAGTTGATATTAGTTAGTAAACCTTTCCGTAACAAAATAATAAAAAAAAGAATTGTCAGAAAAATTTAATGAAATATATTAAGTATAATTGTGTTTTATAAACCCCTGTTCGGGTGTGGATAGCTCAATGGTAAGGCAATGCGCTACTACCTATTGATATGGATCTGATTTCGAATCCGGCTGTAGTAGATAATTATTATTTGTTTCACTGTAGGCATGAGTCTGCCCTGTGGGTTCAGAAGGCCTCCCGGGGTCTACTCTGCTTCATTAAGTGGATACTTTTAATTGGATAAAATTTAATTGACCAAATCACCTCCTTGAACAACCGTTGGTCTTGTAAAAGTAATGCCTTACATAGTACTGCGCCTTTCATGGGTTGTAGTGGTACAGATTTAATGTTTGTTATTTTTAACTCCTCTCCATAGTCCGTAATTACCCGCAATTACTCTCAAACATTAGGGTCAGATTGTAACTGAATGCGTTCTAAGTTTCTTTTTTGTAATGAGATAAAATTAACTTTCACTCTAGCTGATATTTCCTTCGTAATAACAATACCCTCAATTATAAGCCATTTAAACTCAGTTATCTGGAAAGGTTAACTGTGTTTATTAGTGGTTAAATTAGTCTAAAATTTTTTTTTTACCAAATTTAAATTTATTCAGTTACAAAGAAACTTGTAGGTATATCTGAATCATTTCACGGTTCTTCAATTTTGTTTTAAAACTATTTTTTTTATATATTTCTTATTATTATTGTATTCAACCTTGGAAGATATGAGTCATTTGTGAATGAGGAGGACTATGTCCCGAAAATGTGTTTACGTTGCGTGTTGAGGCAGGACTAAACGATTGAATCACTGAATTTCATAAGGGAAGAGGGTGTCTCGGAAATCCATTACCGACTGGTATGAGGATGTACGTTATAGTATAGACCTGTGTGTAGCAAAGCTCAACTTTGAAGTATAATTTGTCTTGAATGATATTACAAAAACATTCCAACTTATCTATATTAAGTGCTACCAACTAGTCCCATTGGTGCAGAATTAGTGTCCTTTTTGATATGTGCTCAATACCTGGTTTCCTCGTTCAGTTTTCATCCCCCTCTGAATTCCCATGGAGTTAGGTATTCTCTAACAATTTAACAAAGTGTTAGCTTTTCCTCTTCACTAGGCTCTGAACGCTGCTCATAACATTTTAGTGTGTTCAGTATGTTATGTCAGTATGTATGTTGTGTTATACGTACTTGTATGTATGTTATACGTACGTATGTATTTTGTATGCGCGTATGTATGTTATGTCAGTATGTAGTAAAAAAACATAAAATATGCTGCATGAATTCTCATAGTACGAAAGAGGGCAGTTAAAATATGGAAATATGCTTCCAATGTGGCTATAATAAATTTTCAACTTTGAAAAATATCGGGGAAAGAATTAAAAATTAAACGAAAATGAAGTCTAATATTATATAATAGACTTTATTTTTTAAACAAAAATAATAAATATTTACCTAATTTATGATTCACAGTGCAGTTAAATTGGATAATAATTTGAAACTTTCTTGTAAAACTTTTTGAGTGTACTTTTATAAAACTGAGATGTGTGTTAATGGAAGTGAGATTGTTGCTAAATATCGGTATATTTATTATTTTATTTCCTTCATTTTTTTCCAGTTCTGGCAATTATATCTATTTCAAATCCAAGATTAAAAAAAAAACTAACTTCATAAGAAAAATAATAATAAAATTTTACTAACACCTATACGCTTACTTTTGGTATTTAAATAATATTACGTATTTGCAAAGAAGGTAATACTTATAATTAATTGTAAATAAAATAATTATTGAGGGTAATTTAATTGATTTTAATTACTTTTATGAAAGTATGTAACAAACAGAATTCTAAAATGAGTGTGTTCAAAACGAATAAAAAGAGAAGATGGGTAGGTTAGAAATATATTTTTAAAAAATACATTTTCAAAAAGTCAATTATTGAAGCTTATTTCATTATTTTATGAGAAGATGGTGGGGTGCGGTCATTAAATAACAGAAATAAGTTGAGAGAACTTATTTAATAGTACCAACGTTTCGGCCAGAGTTTCTAGCCCTCATAAGGGTACTAGTAGATCGGGAAAAAAAAAATTGTTTTGTTTTTGCTTCATTTATCGAAACTGAACCGGCGATTCTAATCTAACTTTTCAAAAATAAACTTTTAATAAATAAAATAAGGCAACAAAATAAAAAAAAAAAAATAACGAGGAAACTATATTGACCCATGTACGTATTTGAAAAAAATTCTATTAAACATTTCCAAATATATATATATATATACATACATACTTTAATTTATTAACTAACTTTT
>NW_027115705.1:898587-910114 GCF_000696795.3 Halyomorpha halys | reverse complement strand
ATATTATTCTAATTATGGTAGTTGCTATGGTTATTGCTTTCTGCTCCCGACCGCGAATTCCTCACACTTGGCCTTAGACAACCGACACCGTTATCATATGAATTCCAAGCCCCGGATTCCTTCCAAGATAAGCGCAGTGCCAAGACAAATCTCCGAGAGTTCTGTTGCCCCGGTCAATAACTCTTGAGATCCGCTAATGATGCTTCCTGCAGGTGGCTGCATCTGTCTCTGCCAACTCCTTCGGCGAGATAAGGATTCAGCCTGCTTCTGCATTAGGGAATGTCTCAGTACTACTAATAGTATAGGGTTTATACGAGCATGTTAATGGAAATAGCGGTATTCGTATTTGTAGGATCTAAAATAAATAAATATTTATCATTCGTGATTTTATTGGTCAATGAGACTATCTACTACTGATTTTACTTCGTTGTAAGCAATGATGCAATGATGTAAAGTCTCTTAATGGTATTTTAAATTAATTAAACATTACAAAAAAAAAAGTACAACTGCTTTCCTGTCTATTGGAAAATTGCAAAAACTGTACCGCATAAGGATCAAGAATGACTTACTAGCTATAGGCCTGTCGGTTTTCTTATTATTTATTTGAAAAAACAAATTATACGAATAGTTGGTTTCTCTGCATGCCTTTATGATACCATTACATGCCTACTTAATATTGTGATGGATGGAGCCTTTTCTCATGGTTTTCAGAAGGTTACTATCACCTCATCACTTAATAATGACAACATTAAAAACAAATCTTTAATTTTGTTTAGTGGACCACAATAAAGCATAATTTTTCCGATACAAGAAGTAACCAAACTTAAACATTTTATAGGGATACAAATTAAATTAAATAATAATATATAAAAGCTATGATAAGGCTGAATGTTCACATCTAACTTCAACCAGATTTCTTTGAGAAGAAATATCATCGGAGAACAGGTTGCTAGAACCTCATATATTTCTATAGAGAATATTATTACGTTAAATATACGATATAACATATATAATGTGTTACCCACAATGTACTACTGGGTAGTTATGAGTATGAAAGGTCATGGATTCAGTACTTTGTAAGGAAGCACTGTTAGAACAACAGTTATATTATAATTACAATATTTTAATATTATACAAGGAGGTGACCTTTTCAGGATCACCCTTAACTGCTAGATTTTTCCCCAATTAAGAGTACCCACTTTATAAGGCTGGGTGGACCCTAGGTGGCCTCCACAACCTACAGAGTAGACTCACGGCTACAGTGTAACAAAAATAATTATCTGCCTTGGCCGGATTCGAAAGGGGCCCTGGAGTTAGTTTCATAGTGACGTGCCATCACGACCTCAAAACCCAATTCCATACGGGTAAGTCAAAGTAAAAATAGAACAAATGTTTGAGAAGTTAAAAAAACTTAATTAAAAACTTAAAAAAAATTAATTGCCGAAACCCGGGATCGAACCAGGGACCTTTAGATCTTCAGTCTAACGCTCTCCCAACTGAGCTATTTCGGCTTGCTGGTACTTGGGATGAAGTGGTGGGGTGACTGGAAATATATCCTTATTAAAAAAATACCTTGTTTCATGGATACCTCTACATGCCATTATAATCTCACATCAAATTTACTACATGTATTAGTATATGCAGTTGTAAATGTTAATAAATAAATCTGAACAAAGTATAAAACTTCGTCTTGCGTAGCAACTGGCTGCTAACATAATGTTAGTAAATGAAAAGTTCGGATTTCGACATTATCATTCTACCACCAACTAATTAGCCCAAATAATAATTGAGATAACCGAAAATTTTAATCAGAAAAAAACATACTAGCTTGATCCTTATAGGAATCACAAACGCATTCAACACTTATTATTATTAGACAATGTTATTAGAGAAAATGTTAGTATTACTAAATGTAATCCCATAAGGATACATGTAGAAGGTTTATTATATTTTTTTCTATAGACCAAAAATTCTAGAATTGTAGAAAACACTTGAAGTAGAATCAAACCTCATCAGAAAATTTGTTTTAAAAAGGGAATACCTGAGCTTAAATGATCTATATCCTGAAATAGACATGATATATCCGGTGACATCATTTATGTAGAACATCACTTGTGTTGTTCCTGCATTAGGGATGGAATGCAGCACTAATGCACTGTGAATCTCCGTTTCTTCCGTCAGCCGTTTCACGTTTTCTCCAAAACATCATCATTCCACTGTTTCTTTTACCATCCTTTCAAAATTGGATTCCACCATCGCATAGTTATCCAGTATCGCCATAACTTCCTCCTTTACGAAATTTTATTCGACAGGGTAATCCCCCAAGTGCTATTATGTTCGTTCTTGTCTGAATGCATAATAAACTCTTTTTTTCATTTTTCTAAAATGTGTGATTAAATTTTTTTATATTATAAGTTTTAGTTACAACTAGTCTTACAGGATAAATGGATGGCGATGAGATACTATGTTGTCATTATTAGTTGATAAATCTTGTAAAATTAAAATATTTTCTTTTATGATATAATTTGTTAATTCAACTGAGCAGTTTATTTCCGAAACCCTCCCAACAGTAAAGTACTGTGAAACTTCTCTTAACGGGCACCCCTAAACAACGGAATATCCTCCTAAAGGATAATTTTGTTAAAACCATGGCCAACAATGTACAAATTTTATTCATTTGAACCCCTCTTTTGCGGAACGTGTACAAAAATTTCATTCCTTATCAGTACTTTTTAGTCCTCGAAGTTTAACAATTCATAAGTATGAATATGCAAATAAATGATTTAAAACATTTACAGGAATGGACTAAGAGAGATTTAATTATTGTTGATACATTATTCTGTGTTTGTCGATAAAAAATTTTAAATCTTTTTTCTAAATTTGAGTTTTTAGTTTTACTATTCGACTAATCTAAACCCTCTTTGGGTTTAGATTAGTCGAATCAAAAATTGTATATATAAAAAAAACCCTGTTTTTTCCCGAAATTATGGTCCTTAGTCACTAATTACCCCTAGATAATTCTCGAAATTTACATATTGTCCAGCAATTTTCAAATTTGTGTCCTTACACTTCAACGATGGTTGAGAAAAAAACATTGATTTTTTAAATAAGTAGTATAAAATTCAATTATTATTTATTTATTTTTTTGGACGTAATATCTCTTCTCAATTTCATGTTTACATTCATTTTGTATAAACCCATTCTTAATGGACACCACTGTAGAAAGGATATAACTGTCTTTCCCGTGGGTATTTTGGAAATAAACGGAAATATGTGATATTTCAAATAAACAATATGTGTTTTTTTTGTTTTATTTTTTAATAAGTAACTACTTATTAGTATTTTGGTACTAATAACAGTACTACAGTGTTCATTGAAGTTCAGTTTGTAATCAAAGATTATTGCTGTTGTCGGCATTGAGTTTTTTTTTTCTTTTTTATGTCGTTTGGCTTTATATCATTTAATTTATCTATGAACTCAAAATTATTTATAACTTACTATTTTTAGATAGATATAATAATAATCCATCCAATAGGAAACATGGCATAAACTGATTTTTGTTAATAATAATAATAATAATAAATTAGCATAAATTTGAAAATTTTTAACTAGTACCCGTGTATGAAAGAAACAGTCCAACATGTGAATTTTTTTATTATAATTGATTGGTCCGTTTCCAAAATTGCACTTTATTGGCGATAAAATATTCCATTTCTTCCTGCTCGGCAAACTGGCAATTTTTGTCATAAAAGGCCAACTTGCCTAAAGTGTCGGATAAAGAGGAAAAGTTTTCTACGGGCGCTATAAAGCTGGGTTACATAAACCTGAATTTTAAAACACTCCAGAGCTCTGGCCGCTACATCATTAAGCTTAATTTTAGGATAGTTAAATATTTTATGTAAATCTGAATTTTATATCTGTCATATTTTTAATTACTTTCGCCGCACTGTGAAAAAGTTTTTTTTTATTCCTTGAAAATGTATAATTTTTAGAAGATTGAAGCAACATCTACAAGTATTTTTGTTGAATTGTAACTTAAATATATATTTTTTTATGGTTGCTTTTCTGAAATTAATTTTTATTATTATTAATGAATTATTTGACTCACTTTTTATGTTAATTTATTTCGTAATATATAATGAATAAAATCGGATAATATAATAACAGAGTATGATTATTAATTAATGTTGTTGTTATTACCTTTTTGTTTTTATTATAAACATCATTTGAGTCAACTACGCTTATTGTTTTTATAATTAAGTTATGATTACATCCACCAAGAAGGTATATTTGCATTGATTAGTAAACCGATGGTTTTTGTATTACGTTTTTTCGTGATTATGCAATAGATGCTAACCACTAAATATTTTAATTGTATTCAACGGCATGCTATTATCATATATGGTGATTATTGGTTATTTAATATAATTAATGGTGATATGTAACGGTTGGAGTGGCGCAGTGGATGGTGTACTAAATTTTTTACCATACCCCAGTTTTAAAAAGTAATTTTTCTGTTATCCCGGCTCTGAATTAACTTTAGAGGCGGGAGAATGGGCCAATTACCCTGTATCTAAAACCATTCCTTCCTTGTATTAGTTTGTGAGTCAGCGCGAAAAATTCACTTCTGAAAAAAACTTTTATATCACTTGTTTGAGTATTTATTACAAAATGTTTTTTTTAAAAAAAAGTGATTATTCATTTGGAGCTCCATGTCTTCTATTCTGTCTTTAATACTACTTACAACGCTAGAAAATCGAACAGAATGTCTTTTAAAGTCGAGTAAACTTGCTGAAATATGAGCTCTAAAAGAGCTATTTACGTCTAATAATTCCAAGATATACTTTTTTAGAAAAGAACATTACATTAAAAATGTAGTAAAAAATCTAGTTAATGAATTAATTTTAAGAAATCTATACCTCATGAATAATGAGATGCACAAATGTCTATTAGCACTCATATTGCAACTAATTTAATCTGCTATGAAGTAGTCTTTGACGTTTATCTTCGTAAGATTAATAGTTTTCATGTTATTTGCCTCAATAAATTAACAAAATTTTGATTTCTACGTGTTTAGAAAAATTTTTAGTTTACGAAAAATTATATCTTAGGAACCACTAGACGTACAGATATCTGTCAGCACTCAAATTAAAGCTAGTTTATGTATTATAAAAATTATATAAAGTGGTTTATGACATTTATTTTCGTAGTAGTAGTGTTCATGATATTTACTAAAATAAATTTATTTATAGTTCTTTACAAAACTTAGTTTGCAAAATTCAGATATACTTTCTACAAATGTATATCGCCGGAACTATTCATCGTAAATAGTTCTTTTGGAGTTCATAGTTTAGCAAATTTACTCTAATTGATCTTCTTTTAGGTGTTAAAGTGATTTAGTTACTTATAAAGATATGGAGCTTCGAATGAAAAATTAATTTTTTTTAACAGTTTGAGACAGCCACGATTTTGCAGGTTGCATGATCTGACTGGTTTTGACTCATTTCTTTATTGGTAATGCAATAAAGATTCAAAGTTCTATAAAAGTTTTCATCAAATTATGTCGATTTTTTTGCACGGGCTCTTTCTTGGACTATATAATTTGATACTGTACCCTAAGCCATTTCTGCTTTAAAATAAAGGGGATTTTTATTATTACATTACATATTTCCAAATAGGGGGTTAGAGTAATTACAATTCTGACGTATTTTAGCTGTAAATTATTTGCATTGAGTAGTAGTACGTTCTGTCTTGCTGGTAATTGAGATAGAAGGGTATATTCACACGCTATTTACATTCAACTTGGGGATCACCGCATCGGGTTTACCACCTACTTGTTGAAGAAAAAGCAGCAGTACAGTAGATCCCGGCGCTCCTCCCAACAGCTTGTATTTAAAGCCAGTGGAGGTTGATGCACAGATGCTTGGGAATATTTTATTCCCAAAGCTCGAATATTATTCACAATAGGTCTCTGGACTACTACCGTTTCAAGCTTCAGGGAAGATTGGGATGGGTGAAGTTGGAGACCTAAAAGATGGTTATCAGTAAATTTCTCATGAAATGTGAACAATTTGGATGAAATAAGCTTAGAATCTAATAAGGGTGTTAAGGTCATAATGTAGGTATTGTTTTCTTATTAGGAAGCATTTCTTATTGATTGATGCACTTAGGACTGGAAAAATTGAAAGCGTTTGATATTAGAAGCTCTAGTCCAGCGTAAGTCCAGACAGGTTATAGTTTTGTCTTGTAAATTAGTTTGTTCTCAACTGTGAGCTGAGGTTTCCTTGGTCAAATCCTCGGTTAATGTCTTACCCTTCAAGTCTATTATAAAGGTTCTCTGTTAGCCTTCTGCTTAGGAGAAAACCTAGATACCGGACTATGTCTGAGAAAGGAAGGAGTATAAAATTAAAATGAACTGTCTGATGCATATAAATTAATTAATTACATTACATTAATACTTGATGTATTTTATATGAATATAAACCCGTTACAATATTATAATAAGTTATTACATTTAATTTTTTATTTATTGTCATTTTATTGTTACAGGTAAGTTCTGTTGAATAATACAGTGGTGTAGATTGAATTGAACTTGATTGGAATGAATCAGGTGGGTTTAGATTTAATTATTTATTTTTAATTATTATACTAATTATTAATTATTTTAACTTATACCGTTATATTCCCCTTTGGATAAAGCAAAAATAGTTTTTTATTTCGATGGATCACATTTTCGTTTGTTTACTGGAGAGCAGTGTGAACAGATATTTCTGGGTTCGAATCCGGCTTTGTCAGATGATTATTTATGTGAATTAGCCTTGTGGGTTCGGTAGCTCCAGCTAGCCTCATGAAATGTGTACCCTTAGTTGGGTAAAAATCTTAAGATATTCAAAATTCAATTAAATTTAAATTTAAAAAAATTAAGAAATGTATTAATTTAATTAACTAAAAAATTAAAATTAAAAACATTTAAATAAAAAATTGTAGTAATAGTAAATTGTTAAAAACTGTATCCTTAACGTCCAAGGTACAAGTATGGATTTAAATATCCTTAAGGTAGTAAAAATTTAGTTAAATTAAAATTAAAAAAAAAGGAATAAATTAATTTAATAAAATAAAAATTAAAATAATTAAATTAATTAGGAATAAAATTAAAATTAAAAACAGTTATATAAGAGTTTGTAGTAATGCTAAATTGTTTAAAAAATAGATGTAGTATCCTTTACTTACATTACGAATTATATACCGCTGCATAACTTGAATATTAATACAAATTAAAAAAAAAACTTTTGATTTTGTTTAGAATAGGGTGTATTCCAAAGATAGTAACGTAGACTGGGGTCACTTTCTTAACTCAGATCGTCCTACTTTCCTACAGTTGTTTGAGTTCCTAAAAATTAACTCCGGTCAACGATACAATATACGAAATACATCAAACACAAAATTAAATTCAAAAATATTTTTTGTCAGCAGATCTACTAATCATGTAAAACAGGAATTTATGATTTAAATATATTTAGTAAAGTCTTCATTTAATTTAATTACCCTGTAATGTTTGATTATTGGTCATGCTTTCGAGTAATTAATGGCAATGTCTTCTTTTTAACCAATGAACATAACTTTGAACTTAATATTATGGAAACTGGTTATTATGATTGATTTAGCTGGATTGTTTTATTTCAAATCCGATTTAATATGTAGGAGCGACTGCTACCGCCTCTTCTACAACCCACTCAATCTACTTTTTTTCGAATGTTGTAGGTATCCATGTTTGGAAATGACATCACGTTTTAATATTAAGTCATAATATTACGCAACTTAGCTGTACTGGTTGTATCATGTAAATTAAAGTAAGTTGATAATTTTTTAGTTTATTGTTTTTGAAAGTTCAATGACAAGGTCTGATCGTAGAATTTGCTGTACGTTAAAAGCAAGTTTTAATGTAGGTTTTCTGCTTCAAAAACTCACGGAATAGCAATATTTGTTTTATCTCTTATTTTCCAAATATGATTAAGCTTTGATCCTATATCGATATTGAACTGACTCAAACTTATGCAAATTTGACAGTGCTATATCCTCTCGTCAATAGATCTCGAATATAAATACTACCATTTTAATTTATAAGTAATAATATATATGAGGAGAAAATGGTTGGGGGTGAGTTCAGTAAATAACACAATTGAGTTGAAAGAACTTATTTAATAGTGCCAACGTTTCGGCCAGAGTTCCTAGCCTTCATCGGGGCTTAGAACTAAAAGGTATTATAACTAAGGAATCTAAAAAAAACCAAACAAAAAAAATAGAGAAAATATTTACAGAATGATTAAAATAAATAATTATACAGAATGAAAATTAATAATTAAGTGATGAAAGAAGTGGAAAATAAAACGTTTATATATGTAATTAAATATGTAAGTAGAATAACGTAATCAAGGAAATAAAAATTTTAAAAGTTATATACAATGTAATGCAAAGAAGCAAAAAAATATGAATATTTTAATTTAATAATAATTAAAAAATTAAAGATATGTAAAGAAAAATAAAAGAGAAAGAAAATATATGTAACTAATAAAATATTTAAGTGTAATTAAATAATAAATTAACTAGAATAAAGAAGCAAAAGTAATAATAATAATAAAGGCTCGGCGACCCGAAGGTTCGGTGCCAATTCCACCAATCGATCTCTACATACATCTGTCTGCTGCAAACCCAAATCTGCTAAATCACACTTGATGCAATCCTCCCATTTACTATTACCCTTTGGATGTTTACCTGTCGGTTTAGTATTTTTTTAACACTTTAATAAAACAGTTTCCTCAATTCATCAATGTTTATACTATTAAATTATCCCGTTAACTCATCCTTCTTGGGTCCGAATATTTTATGTAATACTTTATTTCCAAAACCCCTGAGGTGTGGTTGTTCTTCCTTTAGTTAAAGAGGCCGCGTTTCGCATCCCTAAAGCTACTGCTCTTAGAATATCCTCTAGAAGGATCTATTGATAAAACAATATTATTTTTGGTTTTTTTCCATCTATTATTTTCCAATTACATATTTATTATTATTTCTTAGATATTTTATTTTTATTATTTTATTATTAAGATTTATTTTTATGAATTAAAATTATTCAGTAACTATAAACTTGTAAATAGTTAGTGGTATCTTCTTTTCACGAAGAATTTTTAATAACCCTGCAATGCCCACCAGCAATAAAAACCTTTGATCAAGTGGCAGTTTGTATAAGTGAAGTGTATATAGCTTGGATCAAAAAATATAAATGAAATAGTGGAAGAAGATAGTTGACCGTATGAAGTAGATTGTAGTATATTTATATTTCATAAATATTTAGCAATATTTATATTTCATATATCATTCGATCACCAATTATTACTTATTACACTTTTTCATCTTTCCCCTTCAAATGAGAGAATAATTTTAAAAACAATATTTTTTAATTGAGAATCGACCCTACGTCATAACTTCTGATTCACCTCCCACTAACTTATTGAAGGATCCGGTCCTGACTTAAAAAGCCCAGTGGAGAGAGCACACCCCTTGACGTCATTCACAGTGAAATGGAAAATGAATTATTTCCTGAATTCGAACTCCATTCACTTGAATAGCATCTTGGTAAAAGTTCTCGAGGATCATATATCGTTCATTTATCATTTTTGGAAAATCTTTCTCTTGTCTTCTTAAAAAATGTTGCATCCTTTCTTTTACTTTTAGGCATCCCAATACTTTTTTCTCATATCTGTAAAAAAAATCGAGTCTTTCACTTCTACTTTACTTAAGTAACAGATTTGATTGTGTTCGATCTTTCAGACTAATAGATTTTTCAATTTTTTTTTTACAGTATTTTAATAGTCTATTTATCATAGGAATTTTAAATCATCTTTTTTTTTCTTGAAAAAAGTAGACAATTACGCAATCGATTATCTGTTTTATTCAGTAATTAATCTAAATAATTACGAAATTATGGCAATAAATTCATTACTACTGAAATGAAGGTAATCATGGCTCCCTTTCTTACACGTGACCGGATATCTAAATATGTTCAGGTCGACGGAATTGACGGCTATATTTCCTCCCTATTAATGTTTAAATTGTTTTGTTTATAATTGTATGGCTTTGTTTTTAATATACTTGATTATGATATGCATGCATTTGATTCTCTATTTGCAGAATATTAAATAACTGCGTTTAATAGGTATTTTACATTCAGTTACATATATGTGAAATTTATAATTCAGTGTACTGTGTTCGTGAAACTGTTTACTTAAACATCCCAAAAATGGAACTACGATTTGTATATTTATTTATATGGGATAATTCCAGTTACATATATATAAAAAGAACAAATGGTTTAAATTAATATGAGTACAAATAATTTACAAGAAAATGAATACAAATACATAACAATTATATACATTAATTAAAATATAAATGATACATAAATATGATGTAAATTACAAACAGAAATTTAAATTTAATGCCTATAGATGGAATATAATATATAATTTAAAATAATATAAATAAATATAAAAGTTTTAGTTTTAGTAATAAATATTGAAAATAGTACATTGAAACAAGAGTAAAAAGTGACAATAATGGGGGTGATTTGATTTATGGATTTTTTAAAGTTTTTATATGGAGTTTATTTTTTAATTGAGATGAAATGAAAATGTTTTAATTAAATTCACCAGGTTGTATCAAATGTCCCGAGAAATTAGGACTGGTTCTTAACAAATTTTCTTGGCGGATGACGTAATGAGGGCTTGGATTCTTTTTTTGTCTGTATCCCCTGACAAAATGAAATGTCAACGACTCACTTTCTATAATATAGGGGCCTGATGATCAAATGCGATAGAACAGACTGATAGAAACGTTGTCTCGATCTGATTCCTTTTCGACATACTATTCATTTGGGAAAACATTTCTCAAAACATGTTTATCGAACATGAAGTAACTAATAACACAATATTCATTTTTCTACTCGTTTGAATCCGTCTAGCTCTTCCAAGCGTTTAAAATAATATCTACTCCTTACATATATCTCTATATTAGTTGATTAATTGAACACAGAATTCGTTCTTCTCTTTCTAGATTCTCAATCACTGTAGCAAAAAATATAAACATTGATTTTTATAAATCATATATTTTCTGTTATTATATATGTAAATGATTGAAAATATGTTTTTCCTCTATTCTAAATGTTAAGAGTTTCGTTCATTGTCGAATTTCTTGAACTCATTAGAAAAGAATCCTTAATTTTTAAAATTGCTTTTTAAGAAAAGTTCATTGTCAATTTTAATATTCATGAGATAATATTAATATTAAGTCTTGAAAAATACAACAAACATCCCTTTCATATGTCACTGACCTATATTAATAGTTTCTTGAAGAAGTTTGTCGGGGGGTGCGGTGAGCAAAGAACAACATAAATAAACAAAACCATATTTATTTATTTTATGCCGACGTTTCGACGTTCCTTTCTCCATATACTACCTTTTCCTATTGTATATAT
>NW_027115705.1:876937-898097 GCF_000696795.3 Halyomorpha halys | reverse complement strand
CGAAACGTCGGCATAAAATAAATAAATATGGTTTTGTTTATTTATGTTGTTCTTTGGTGACCGCACCCCCCGACAAACTTCTTCAAGCATCAATCTACGGTCAACTATCTACACCTCAATATTAATAGTTTCGTTTGAAAAAAAAAATTACTTCTTTAACAAGCGAATGGCAATCCATGTCCGACATGTGAAAGGAAAATATTAGCTCGCGAGTAGTTTACCAACTCCTACGTTGGTTATCCTAAACGCAATTCTCTCAACTTCGTCTCGGTCTACAACTCGGACGATTACCTATCAGTTCAGTATTAATATACACAACATTATACAAAAAAAAAAATTTTAATTTAGAATCAAGAATTACCTATAATTGCAGAGGTAGTGATAAAAAATAAATCATATTTATTAAACAAAAGACGAATATGTTTCAGTAACACTCAAACAGTTTTAAATAAAAAAAAAAAAAAAAGTATAAAAACATTTTAAAAGGCTGCTACTAAACTAAAACTTTAGGTAATGGTTGAATAATTTCGCTCTGTTATTCGCTCCATAACGTTATTTTTTAAGTAAACGGCTGGAGAAATTGAGCTGGATATCGTCCTTCTTGTGGTAATTCGATCTGATAATTTAATGGCTCCTGGGCGGTTCTTAGCGAGTGAAGAAACGAGGCCTGACTAAGAGCTAAGTATACTCATTTAGTCAGATCTTTGTTAATTGCTCTAATTGCCTAAGGCCTGCTTGCAATTACTGTGCCGATGATCCCGCCCTATCTCCTCTCTGTACTGTCTTCACATACTGCCATTCCTTCTTCCAGGCTTGTTATTCCTCTAAAAGGATCATTATTCTAACGCGTCTCATTCTAAATATTCATAATTCACACTTGTAATTAATTAGTTGGAATGATACCATCCTAATTAAAGCGAAGTTGCGTAGTCGCTATTCAACGTTTGCTGAAATTACTGTGAGCTATGGAGTGAGTGATTCTGAAAGATAGCTCTTTTAACTGAAATTAAAAGTTGTTACATATTAAATATACTATGGAGTGCGGTGGCACTAGGCTACTAATTCTAAGGATTCGGGTTCGGACCCAGCTGCGAGAGATAATTATTATCTGTTGCAATGTAGTCATGAGTCTACCCTGTGGGGTCTAACCTGCCTCATAAAGTGGGTTCCCTTAATTAGGGAAAAATCTTATGGTGGAGCGTGATCTTAAAGAAAAATCACCTCCGTTGTTCTAAAAGCAGTGCTTCCTTACAAAGTACTGAACCTATGAAGGTTTAGGGTCTTAGTGGTTCACATTATTTTTATTCGTATTAATAATATATTATATATAACTTATGGACAGAATATTTTTTTATAGTTAGCTATTCATTCGGAGATTCAGGGGTTAGCTTAGAGAGTGGAATGCTTTATTTAATATAAAAAATATATTGGGTTACTACAATACATAATATACTTATCAGTCTTATAAGATATATAAATGGAAACATAATAATTAACAAAGATACAATATTTTCCCAAAAAGCTAAATAAAGTTATTATTTTTTATAACTAAGCGACATTACATTTTTAATTTATTTATCTCTTTTTTGTTGCCTTGTCAATTTTTTTCATTTTGTCCTTAAACGTATCTGTGTTGTCCATTTAATTCCTCTCTCTCATAACTTTCTGTTACACAGATCCAGCACAAATATTCAATTTATTATACTATTTTAATTAAAATTCTAGTATCATCCAATATACCTCCACCATTGCTCTCACATATAATAAATAAGTAATAAGGAAAGGTAATATCATTAAATAGAAACGTAAAGATAAAATAAAATTAAATTTCCATTTTATATATATACGAATGATCAATGGACATCATGAAATATAGTTTTTATTCATATAACTCCACCAACGCTCTCACATATAAAAAATAAGGAAAGATAATATGAATAAATAAAAACGTAAACATAAATTAAAATAAAATTGCCATATTAGTTGTGCAATTGAAAACAAATCAATAAGTTAAAACATAATGAATAGATTAAAACAAATAAATAAGCTAAAAATAAATAAATGATATAAATATTCATTCAAAGTTGTAAATTATAATTTTTTAATTGTTCGAAATGTCTGATAGCATCAGTTATATAAGATGAATAACAAATACCTTAAAAGTGCTATTTTATGTGACTATTTTAATTGTTAACAGTTGATGATTGTATTTTAGATGAGGTACCCTGAAGAGGAAGGAAATTTTTCAAAACGTTGATATGATGATATTAGTAGTAAGCGAGGAGTTTAAAATATTTAAAAAAAAAAAATGAAAATAATATTGATAAAAGTAAATTAGTAGTAAGTTATGGAGAATTTAGTTTGATAAAAACTATATTATAAATATATTAAAGTGTAAATTAAAATTTTCGTTATCAAGTTTATTTTCTATTTTACCAATCTATGTAATAAATAAATAAAGTAATGAGAAATAAAATATGTATTTATTTTAAAAATTACTGTTTATCTCGAATATTATATAAATAATAGAAAATATGTAATTTATTATACAGAATAAGTGTAGTAATATTCTTATATAAAGCTGTCAAAAAGAGCTAAATTTGAATATATTTTTTGCAGATGCACCCTTTAATGTAATTAACATTTTTACTCTGTCATACTATAGCAAAAATTATGAAGGTACTCTTTAGATTTAAAGGAGTAACGCAAAGTAACTTTAAGTGTAAAAAAGTAGTCACTTAACTCTTATTTCTTTTTTCTTTTTTTTTTTATGTGGCTTAAAAGTTATATCAACTCCCTAGTTGTAATTTTTTATTACAAAAAAAAGTTTTCTATTTTATTATTGCAAAATAAATCTTTATTGGACTGGTCGTTTGATCTTGAAAGATAAAGAAATAAATTCTTTATTTTTTCTCCACATTTAAAAAAATTATATTTAAACTGCTTCATTGTTAATTTGAGGGCAAAAGTGCTTTAGTATACTAAATGGAAAATAAAATTGAATAAAAATCTCTTTCTTTATCTCTTTTAAAGAATGGTAATGAATAATTCAACATTATGCATTGTTAAAGGGCCCTGATTGCGTTATAAAAGTGGCTGTGGACGGAGACAAATTTGTTATTCCACCTTTCCTGATGAAAGTCTCCATCAATCAGGAAAAGAAAACCATTTATTATTCGGTCCCGTCTTGGTCGCCGTAGAAATATTTTCACAGGCGGGTGTTCGGGCTTATTGTTTGGCTTCTAAGGCACAGAGTCCTTCTGCCTTAATCTCCTGTTTTCTTTTCATGACATTTCTTGGCCTGGAGCTAATATAGAGAAAAAAAAATTCTTTAATGCTTAATATTGATAGATTTTTTTTCTATTGCTATCATTATTATTGTTGTCAAATTTGTTTAATGAAATAACCAAAATATGATTGGCAAGATACTAAGGTTGATTGAATGTAATTGAAAGTATAGACGTTGATAAACTATTGTTTAGTTGCTATAAAGATTCATGTAAATGAACATCAGTTTAACAAATCGGTTCCAAACTGATTAGCACTAGTTCGTTACTACTAGTTCACCCGAGCACCTTTACTAGACGTATATTTCAGGCTCGGCGACGGGATTCAAAATCAAGTCCGTCTATCTAAAAATATCTTCTCAACAATAACCTCTTGTATATGATAAAATGTACAGGACAAAGCGGTCTAAACCATAGCGTTAGAAAATTGTAATTACTAACTAAAATTTGACTGCTTTAATAGTCGAATCAAAAGCAGATTCACTATCAAAAGTTATCGCTATAATGAGGAATGGCAATTACTCGAAACCGTAGCAGAGAGAAAACGAGTCACGGTTGTTGAATATCCAGAGCAAAATAAACGGAGAAATTAATCGTGATAATCCCAACTCCACTGACCTTTATTCGGGTTTAAGATTGAGCAACGAAGAGTCTCAAGAAGTCACATCAAGAGCTACTGGTAATGAGACTGATTGGAATCAGTAGGCACACGGTGAGCTTGCTCAGTCCGCGAGATAACTGGTTACGGATCAGATAGTTCAGGTTCAAGGCCACCACGTAGCCCCGTCTCTATTTATATAAGGGTATCTCTGAGGAACAGTAACTATACACATGAATCATACCATGATAAGAAGGAACGGTGCAGCGTACGAGACCTGGGATAGTTATCAGTCGTATTCCTTTACAAAACAGAGACCAAAGATCGTACTTGCGTGTTAACAAAGAATGTGTGTTCTTTGCTTTATATATTTGATGTCTTATTCCTCAATTTTTTTCTATCTTTTGAACACATCTCAATTAAAAATCAATAATCCCCCATTATTATGATTTTGGTCGCTCTGAACGAGAAATTTCGTAATGTAAGTTGTATAATGAGTACACTACACTAGATTTTTAGATTTGTTTTTATACTTTTATTTTAATTCATAAATAAATATTTCTTTGTTTTTATTCTCGTTTTCTAACTAGGATAGAAAGGACGTTCTGCTCAACCGGTTTTTGACGTATAGCCTGAGTTTGAAGGTGTTGATTAATTAAGGCCTAAATGTTTTGAGTGGGTCTGGTCCTAATTAAAATTGACCCATCCAGCCGGATTCGAACTGGCGCCACTGCTGATTCAAGAAGTAACTTGTGCTTTCATCTTGTTCAGACAGCACCACATCGAAGATTTCATATACAAATTTATTTTATTCTGAGAAGTACTCTTATGGATTAAAAGAAAAAATAGTTTCAGCTATTTATCCTATGGATCAAAAGAAAAAATAATTTCACCTATTTATCCCTATTTTCTCAATTATTCGGTATCCCTGAAGTATAATCCTAGGTTCTCATCTTTTACATGGTTTATGTAGCTGATATCCCAACCCGTCCTACCTCTCTCATCTCTTCATACACTGATGGCACGTGTATTATCTGGGAATAGTGACCCCACTGCTGCATCTGCTGTATCCAATGTAGGTGCCACGCCACCCTAAGGTGTCCCAAGGGTATGTCAGGGGTGCTGAATTTTTTTTTAACCCAACAAGGGTGCTGCGACTATACTATGACTATACAGTCACACATCTCAACCGCTGATGAATCATGTTAGTGGTGAGAATAATTAAATAAATCCCATCAAAACCCTCTTCATCATAATAAACCCACTACATTCTGCCTTTGATTGTGTCCCACATATCCCAGTCGAACAGATTCGTTACCTAGGATTTTCCTATCTTGGCAAGCGACTTTTCTTGGATTCCTGATGCTACATCTACATCTGTCTTTCGGTTGAAGTCTTACAAAACTCGAGATTTATAGCTTCTGGTGTTTATTGAGATTTCTGCCTTCCTCTTATTCACACATATAATTAAACGAACAGTAAGTAATCTTTTCTAAACGAAATTAATACTTTGTTTACACTATTTATTCTCCTAAAACTATTTTTATTCAAATGATTTTTGGCTGTCTTAAACAAAAAGAAAACTGTTAAGTACTTGGAAACATGAATCAATAATCAATTGAATAGAAAATATGTTTTTGATGGGTCTATCTATAATTAAAAAGTATTAATTAATTTATAAAATTAATTTATTTTCCGGGAAGTTCTTTAAAATTTGCGAAAATGGATAGAAAACTCGAATAAGAATTAATTTTTTTAATTACTTCCTATTTGTCGGTTAACTGTTATTGTGAGTGATTCCCATTGAATGGTGTACCTTTTAATTACGTGTCTTATCCTTTTTAATTGTTCCCAAACGTACTATAAATGAGGCAGTAATTTTTTTATTAGAGTGTATAAAAAACTATAATTAAATAAATAATTAATCTATTCTAAGATTGTAGATACTGACAAGTTGATGAGGGACGCTGTGAAGGCCTAAGCCCACATAGAAATGGATGCCGAGTCCGACTATCCTGCTGTATAATCCCGACCTCCATTCCATCCTTCATTCTTTCTATCTCTTCATTGTAATTGCACAAGAAGTCCATTAAAAATGGATCAAGTTAATTAATTCCTCTGCTTCAATCATTTTAGTTCAACGCTAGTAGTTAATCGTTAGTTACTAGTTAATAGTAGTTATTAAAACCTAGGTAAGAAGAGTTGTAATCGGATTAATTGTCAGATGTACCGTTTTATACGGTCCAATAAAAAATGTCATACATGAATGTAAAAGGTAATGAAGGTAATAAAATTATCTAAAATAATAATAATCCCCCGCCCCGTCCCATGGTTAGAATAAGGTAATCAAATCAAATCCCTTTAATAATAATAAAATAAAAAATCACTTAAATCGGATCATTATGAGCAATGATCGGGCATATTAAAGTCTGGACATATATTTTGAAAGTATCTTGTTCAGTTTCTCACCGAAACCCTTTCAGATTTAGTGTATTAATTTTTCGAATATTACTTTATTTTATTTTATTTTTATGACCGCATCCTTGGTAATTTCTGACATACGGGGAGGGTAAGGGAGGGGTATCTTATCTACAGGTTTCTACCTTATTCTAACAATTGGGGGAGGGGAGGGTTCACGATACCATTTTGTGGGACTGCCACTAGAATAAAAGTCGACCCCTAGAACAAAATCAAATCGGCAAAATATTTACCGGCAATAGTAGTAAAGATATCGCAAGCAATCATTTTAGTTGTCTTAGAAGCCAAAGTGATAAGGAAAGTCATGTCAGTAGAGATATTTTTTTAAACGTAAATTTAATGGTATAAACGTCTAAATAAAATTTTATGACAAAATAAAAATGTTTTAACCCAGTATTACCCATAATTTATAGTATTTATTTTATTTTATTTTATTTATACAGTATTTCATTGCGAATAAGATGGGCGTCTAAGGTTGTAGGGTGTAGTATTGAACGAATCACTAAAAATCATTGTAAACCGAAAGCTCGACTCTTATTTATCCGCATCGATTACCTTCAAGACTTTATACTGAGAGAGTAAACTGTTGATAGAATTTTCGAACCCAACAACAAATTCTATGCCCTGAAATAACTAAAGAGGTTTATGAGTCTCGATCTTCCAGGGAATTGGCTAAATGTGGACCTGACGTCGACAAGAAGTTTAGATTTGGTCGTCGCAGAATTCCGAAATAGATTCGGGAATCATTTTCGGGAGAGTTGCTTGCCCTTTCTCGGCAAAACATTTAGTCTTATACTTCCTATGACATGGTCTAAAAATAGAGGAGTATTTATTTTTAATATTGAGTAACTTTTTAAACAAACATTATATTTTGTCTTTTCGATTTCTTGTTTAAACAATCAGCTTCGCGTCTGGTTATTATTTCTATCGTTAGTTTTATATCAAATGGTAATAAATAAAATATATCTCACGCTTGCTTTTCTTATTGTCTAATATTATATAAAACCAAAGATATATTCCGAAATAAAAATTTAAACAAGAATAAATTGTGTTAATAAAAGAAAAAATGGACTACGCACCACAGAGTTCTGAATTTTGTTTCTAAATTTAGTGATATATTAGTTATTTATTAGTTGCTTAAAATTTAGAAAATACATAATAGAAACTATTCTTTTCCATAAAATAATTTAAAGTTAAAAATTATATTGAAGCCGTCCTTTTCAGGACCCCCAAAAAAATATAGTTTTACAAATAAAATTGAAATTCTACTGCTATATCCGATGAAAGAGTCAAGGGTTCAATATTTAGTAAGGAATTATTGTTTCTTGAACAACGGTTATACAATGAATTGATTTGTTTAAGATCATACTCTACTTTATGAAACTAGGTAACCAACGGGTTTGATTCACGGCGACACCAGCAGAATAAATAATTATCTGTTACTGCCAGATTTGAATTCGGATCCTGGGAGTATTACAGCGTCTTAGCAACCCCGTTTCCCTTACATTATTGTATTTTTTTAAAAGAATAATAATTATATATTTATCCTAGCTCCCTCCGATCACAATTTTTGTTTTACAGAACTGTTTATTGCGTTTTATGCTAACCTACATTAATAAAAACTATGGTGAAATAGATTCATACAACATAGTATATTTTTAATATTTTTTCCTTAATAGCCAAACTCTAACCCAAAATATGAAATGTCTGATGTTGGAGGCATTACCCAAAAAAAAAAAAAATGTAATTTCAGTATTAATATTTAGAGAGTATAATTCTACTTATATTTGCTGTTTTTTTTAATACATCAACCCATAGACCTGCTTCCTTTAAAACAAATTATTTTTCAAAGTTTGAAATACAATTTAAATGTTGATGCTCTAAAAACCGATTTTTTTACAGACACAACCTCTATACTTGTTTAAAAAAATTGAAAATAAATAATGAAAATGCTTCTTCATATATTTTCAACATGTTAAGTCAAAACTGTTTTTTCTCTTTTACATTATTTATTTTCTATTAGAAGATGCCGCTGAATAAAAAAAGGACTTGATTTTCATTTCATTTCAGTGATTAACTGTTAATATCATAGAACTTACATTCATAGTTTATTGGTCGCCTTCCTTTCGTGTCAGTGACTCATAAATCTATAAGCAGGTTCTCCGGGATAGTTCTATGCGCTTTGGGGACGTAAGGGTGATAGTACACAGAAAGGCAATTAAACTAGCCACGCAACACGGTTCTTACCTCTTCAACTATGAAATGCCGGCTAAGAGAAGTAGTAAGTTATTTACTTCGGAGACATCAAAATTATTATAATAATAGTTATTTATTAAGTTATTTTAAAGAACTTCCTATAAAAATAGTACATAAGCCCGATGCATAAAGTGCATCTTATAGCACATATATCTGCAGATAATTTTAGAAATTAGTTCCTACGGTTAATTAAATATTAAATTAGTTTAGTACGAAAACGCATTTCTGGTGGTTCTAAAAGCCTTACTAATTAGTTAATTTGTAAGAAAGTAACAAATTAGGTTTTTTTTTTTTTCACCCGTAACTCCTAATTAATGCATACTAGCGAAATAGTTATGGTATAAGAAATTAAAGAGCCATAAAAAAAAAATCAGTATCGTAAATTAATATGTGGTATGGTCGTAAACTATCTACTCCGGTTGTTCCTTATTCCAGTAGCTGGTTTATTGAAGTCAATTTACAACGAAAACAGGTGGTAAAATTCAACCAGTTAATTACTTATATATATCGATAAATTTTGAAACGGTTCTGAATAGTTTATTTAGTGTGTAGTTTATTTTGTCTGATATCAACACAATATATTCTTGTTTTAATTTTTTATCCCAATACATCTTCAGTTTAATATACCTTTAGACAATAAAAAAAAGTAAGGCTAAGGTATATTTTATTTATTGCTATTTGATATACAACTAAAGATGTCAGCAAGAAAAACCAGACGCGAAGTAGTTGATTTCTTTAACAAGAAATCGAAAGCCAAAATATAATGTTAGTTTAAAAAGTTACTCAATATTAAAAATAAATACTCCTTTATATTTAGACCATGTCATAGGTAGTATAAGACTAAATATTTAGCAGAGAAAGGGCAAGCAACTCGCCCGAAAATGATTGCAGAATCGAGTATGATAAACAAATCAATTCATTGTATAACCGTTGTTCAAGAAACAATAATTCCTTACTAAATATTGAACCCTTGACTCTTTCATCGGATATAGCGGTAGAATTTCAATTTTATTTGTAAAACTATATTTTTTTAGGGGTCCTGAAAAGGACGGCTTCAATATAATTTTTAACTTTAAATTATTTTATGGAAAAGAATAGTTTCTATTATGTATTTTCTAAATTTTAAGCAACTAATAAATAACTAATACATCACTAAATTAAGAAACAAAATTCAGAACTCTGTGGTGCGTAGTCCACTTTTTCTTTTATTAACACAATTTATTCTTGTTTAAATTTTTATTTCGGAATATATCTTTGGTTTAATATACTATTAGACAATAAGAAAAGCAAGCGTGAGATATATTTTATTTATTACCATTTGATATAAAACTAACGATAGAAATATTAACCAGACGCGAAGCTGATTTTTTTAAACAAGAAATCGAAAAGACAAAATATAATGTTTGTTTAAAATTTTACTCAATATTAAAAATAAATACTCCTCTATTTTTAGACCATGTCATAGGAAGTATAAGACTAAATGTTTTGCCGAGAAAGGGCAAGCAACTCGCCCGAAAATGATTCCAGAATCTATTTCGGAATTCTGCGACGACCAAATCTAAACTTCTTGTCGACGTCAGGTCCACATTTAGCCAATTCCCTGGAATATCGAGACTCATAAACCTCTTTAGTTATTTCAGGGCATAGAATTTGTTGTTGGGTTTGAAAATTCTATCAACAGTTTACTCTCTCAATATAAAGTCTTGAAGGTAATCGATGCGGATAAATAGAACCGAGCCATCGGTTTCCAACGATACTCCGATTGTTGACATTGCAAAGTATTAATAATTTTTGTATTAATATAAATCCTACACTAACAATTATTAGTAGCTTACTTTTAAAAATTTAAATTTCACTGGAAAAAATTAAATAAAAATGATACGGTTGTGATGATAAAAAATTAACATTTAGGGATTCGTTCAATACCACACCGTACAACCTTAAACGCCCATCTTATTCGCCGCAATGAAGTACTCTATAAATAAAATTAAATAAATACTATAAATGATGAGTATTTCTATCAATTCTGGAAATTCTATCTACAGTATACTCTCACTACATAAAGTCTTGAAGGTAATCAATGCGGATAAAATTGAGTTGACCCATCCGTTTAAAATAATACTCCTATTATTGACATAATATAGTCGTAATAATTATTGTATTGATATAAATCCTACACCAGTATATACCCCTACTATAAAGGATGGTTTTAATAATGAAGGTAAGAATTTTCCAACTACAAACGAGAGGTGGTATGATGGAGTTGTAATATTTTATTCCTGTGACTTTTAATATGTTGAAACTTGGACCGGTAATTTCATTTGAAAATTACTCTATCATATTGTAGCATAATAATTAATTAAATTATTCTTATTTAAAATTAATTGAGTTTTACAGTTATTTAATTTTTATAGTTTTAATTACTGAATATTTATAATACTGGTTTTTATTGTAGTAAATAATTTAATTTTATAATTGTTCTTTAGTATTGTTCTTAGCACTTAATACTGTTGCTTCCAATCGTTACAACTTTACTAAATTATTATTATAAATGATGGTACCCATTCGACGTGAAATTTAATGTTCTTCAATCTGTTTTATTATACAATTTTCACTAGAATCCAACTTTTAGGACTTACAGGCGAAAAGAAAGACCTAATTCGTTACTTTTAATTCCTGATTAAAAATAATTGTTAATATTATTTGTAGATGTATTTTCTATTAGATAGATTTTATGCATGGGGCCTCCTTTTATTAAAGGATCTTCACATTTCTGAGATGAGAAAAAAAAAAGACTTCGGATATGACCAAAACAATTTTTTATTTATAGCAACTGGATGGGCTCAGGTCACTCAAATATTTATTTTTAAAAACTTTAAAGTGATGTTCATTCCCTAATTCTTCGTTTTACATCTTCGATTTTATTAATTTATCTTTGGTACGGATTATTTATAAATATAAACAGTTTTTTTTATTGGTAGTCATTGTTAAGATACTTCATTAAGGCATTCTTCGTAATTTCAGTCTTATACCGGAAGATCTCAATTTAATAATACAAAACACTAGTGAAATGTACTTATACTGAAACAAAAAACATAAATAAATTCTTTATGAAATATAATTGTACGTATTTAATTTTCTAATTTATTCTGCGTGTCTTTTATTCTTAAGATTGTATTAATTCACTTAAATAAAAGAGAACCAAATCCACAATTCAACTATCAGTGTCACAAACTAGAATATTAGATATAATAAAATTTGTTGTAAATGAGAACAGACCCTGAAGACGAAGATGGATAAAAAAGTATTTTATTTTTATTGTAAGACCGTTTTATATTATTAAAACGTTTTTTTTGTTTTGTTTTTTAAAGTACTAAGATTATATTATTGCATATTTCGTTATGAATCTGTATAATTAGGCGTAACAGAAAAAGAATCAAATGCAGGCTATCACAAAACCAGGAATAGCAATGAAAATATAATAAAGGAAGAGGAAGGTGAAGCTTCCCTGATCAAAGGGAAGGACTTCCTTTGATTAAAGTCCCCCTTTGTTAAGGATTCTATTAAATAAATTTGGGGGGGGGGAGATCGTTGTGAAGTATAATCCAGCAGCTGACTGGGGCGAGGTCCTCAGGTGTATTCCTCTTATCATGGGCCTAATTCCTTAATCCTAATTGCCGCTGGTTCTTTTTACCGTTTAGGCCCCTTGGCCTTTTTTCCCACTCAGTGTAGAAAATGGCTTATCGTCCATACAGTAACAGTTTTATTTTAAGGTGAAATCGTTTCTGATGTTTATAGTGGTGACTTATATCACGTACTATTTTGATCACCTTCCCATACGACTCACCTATAATATCAATGTCATCTTTGATAACGGAACGTACTGATAAATCACATTTTAGTCGTTTTAATTAAGAATTAGCAAGAAACGTTCTCTAATCATTGTTGTCCAGGCGCGACTTAATGTAGGATTTAAAATTAATCTGCTAAAGAATCTCTAACCTAAACCCTCTCTGTGCCTGCGCTAACCATGTGCGCGCATAAATTTGAGCGGTACCAGCTGGGTTTGAAACCGTTATGAATGGTTTTCAATAAATTTCATAAAAGCAGTTTATATTTTTTAATTTTTAAATTAATTAGTAATTGTTATCAAAGAATTTTTATTTTTAAATTAAAGGATAATTGTTATAAAATAGCTTTTATTAAAAAATATTACTAGATAAAAATCATTACACAGCCTTAAAATTTATGTTACGTTAAAACCAGTTTACTCAATGACGCTTTACAGGCACGGCAGAAACTGTTGCAAATACTGCTATGGTTAAACTTTAAAATATGTTATGCATAATGTTTACTGCATGATTAAATTGTATAGCAAATAGTAGTACAATGGCGGAGAATATGCCTAGAAGCTACTGACATATATTATATTTAGTTTTATTTCCTAGAGTTTATCCTCGTTTATCAGTTGTATTTAATTTTCTAGGCCTTACGCAATGATATCAAAGCGTACCCAATACGGTATTTTACCACCCAAAGTTAAAAACTATTCGGTATGCATCAAATTTCTAATAACGTATTCTAGATAGATTAAATAAGATAAGTGATTGAGAATTCCCTTGTTCTAAACCCGTTAACTTCTCAAAATGATAATGATTACCGATTCGAACTTTATTAAATGTGTTTCGATCCTGCTAATCCGTACTAGGTTTACTAATTTCTTTAGAATTCCCATCTATTCAATCAGAATATTATACAGCTTCTGGCGTTCAATTGAATCTAATAATACTGTTTATATTGTATATATTAAATGAATATCTTTACATGTAGCAAAGGGTATTAGGTTTTTGTATTTTAACGCTTCGTGATAAATCAGACCATGATTTATGGACAAAATTTACATATTATTATTGCTTCCTTAATGTAATAGCGGTGATTATCAACAACCACAATGCATCCTCGCTTACTGTTAACATGCTCTGGATAGTGTTCGTTTATCTAGAATAGTGATTATTTATGGTAGGCACGGGCGTAAACAAGTTGTGTACTAATTGTATATAAAACTTCTCTCTGCCAGCTTTCCTAGATTAAGATTCAATATTATTCCAACTTCATAATAAATCTTACATAAATATTGTTAAGCAATAATACAAGAGACGGGCTATATATGTTGCTGCAAAATTCATCAAAATCAAAAATTTCATTTATTGACCTACTCGTACACAGAACTGTTTTAAGATTTTTCATAATTTATTTCTATTTTGAAAAATATCAAGATATCTTTCCCACTCCTAAAGTAAACTTTGTTTAAGAATAAAAATCAATGAATCATTTTAATCCAAGAAGCCGATTCATAAAATACTGCAGATACGTTTAAAAATTGTTTTATATCAAACTTATATGCATGCCGGTCTTCTTACTAATTGTAACCAGATAATTAAATTGATAAAGTATAAGAATAGTTTTTTATTTTCGCGTTTCACTGTTATTCATATGCCATGTTGTTTTTTTTTAGTGCTGGAATCCATGATTTTTTAGTGCTAAAATTCGTAATGAATTGTTTATTGCCCCAATGATAGTGTTTATAGACCTAAAAATGTTTAATGCATAGCTTGGACTTGAAGAGCTGTAAACTTTACTCTGTGTGTAATTGCTCCTGAGAGAATTGGTTGATGTAGTCAATGAAATAGGCCCTCCTCGTTTCGCACTCTTTGATTAACCTTTACAATTAGGAGTGACATGAATACTGTATTACAACCCGTTCCAGTTAAGTAGAATAGGCCTCATGGTTTTAAACTAGGGTTCTATGTATCGAAATTCGTTGGGTGTAAAGCCAACATATAAACATATTAGATTATTAGTTTTTTTTTCATTTTATGTTTTAAAATAATCATATAGGAAAACTAATAAATATGGAGTTGTTTTTATTACATTTATTCACAATAAATGCGTAGGTAATCTTTTTTTTAATTAGTCTCATTGATGTATGCCCATATAATATAACTTATTTTAAATAATTAGCTCCTGTTTCGTGTCAGTTCCTACGTTACGTCTGTAGAAAATTTATTATCAACGCTTAATTGGTTTTTCCAATAACTTAAAAATTAGAGAGTACTATTTAATAATAATTCATTCATTAGTTAATTTTAACCGAAGAAAAATATTAAAATAAATTAAGTTAAGATGAGCAGTTAATACTTTGCCACAATTTATTAATGATTTCACTACGTTTTGGCCTACAAACCATCACCAGCTACAAATAATCAGTACTCACTATTATTCTACTTCAATAAATAACATAAACATAAAAATAAAATTATTGCTTTAGAATTTTAGTGATATTAGGCTAACGCATTATTTTATTTTAATGACTGTCTTCCCCAAGTTTATTATTTGTAATTTGGAGATTGGAGTTTAATATCACTAAAAATGTTAAGCAATAACCTTTTTGTTGTGTATTACGTATTATAATAGACTAATTGTTATTCCTTGTCGATTTTTTACAATTACTAATATCTGTCTTATATATTATTATTATAGGCGCGACAGACCGTGGAGGTCCAAAGCCTCGCGCGATGTACTTTAGGAAATAACATTGCGCGTTTCATGACGTGGTTTTCTTAGGGTGGGTTCGTCACTCCCACGCCTATTTTTGTGAGTGCCACCCGTTGGCTAACGGGCCTCACAAATCCCCGGGGGGAGGTTGTGAGTGAGTATTGTATAATTATATGCTTGAAAAATCGGGGACTTGAACTCGCAACCTTTGGGTTGGCAGACAGGCGCGTTACCATGTTGCTAACGTCACCCCCTGTCTTATATATAGTACATGAAAAAAATGAATACAGTTTGAGTTTCTGCACCAATTTTTTTTAAATTTTAATCATGACACTTTTCTACTGGATAAATCCAGGATTTCTATGGTTATGGATCTTCCATGAATGAACCGAATATTTTGAAAAAAAAAACAGAATGGAATTGGGTTAAGAAAATTTCGAAGATTTTAGATAAGTAAGAAACAAACATTGCATATTTATATACAGAGATTATTAAAAGTACGCAGCCAAAACCGTGAGAGTACTTTTTATTTATGATCCATTCTAATCTCATTACTGTTGCAATTATATAAATATTCATCATAATTTATAATTAAACCCTTATTCCGGTATCTATCTATTATCTGAAAGAAATTGTTCAATAATCTTAATATTGATAAAATTAAAAAAATTGGGATAAAATTGATTTCAAGTTCCTAAATAATTGAGTTTCATAATAAAGGATGCTTAACAGGGAAGGTATTTTTATTACATTCAACTAGATAATATAAAAATCTTCCAAGCATAGAACCCGTGTTTATACGTAGTGAAGTATGTTTTAATCCAAAAAAGATTTTTGATGAAGAGTTCAACTCTAACTATCCCTTTTTTGTCTAATTTACGAAATAATAAACCATTTCAAATCCTAAAATATATTTATTTTTGGGAATAAAAAGTGGGGGGGGGGGTACTGTTATCCTTTTTTTGGTAATTCGCTTTATTTGAATTCTTGTTTCAATGATCTTACAATATTAATAACTCTTGTACTGAGATGTTATGTAAATAAAAATATAAATATAAAAGTTTTTAAGGAATGAATAGTGAAATTCCTCTTGTAGGCTTTCATTGAGGACAAAGAAAAGCCCATTTTATGTGAAAGAAAGAGTTCTACTCCCTCAAATGTTTTTTTCCTAGAGGGGTTGTTAAGCCAGCGGCTAAGTTAGAAGAAAGGACTTCACAATCTCTCGAGGGCTCTCCCCTAATCTGGACTTTGCCTAATCAACCCCCTATTGGTTGTCTTTATTTTATAGAAAATTTCACTTTCTCTCGGTTTTAGTTGCTTTTTTTGTAAGTTTACTTTTACGGATTATATTATGCAATTCATCATAATTATCTATTTTCTGCAATTTCTTTCATTGATCTCCGTCTTTTATAATTTTTTTTTCAACTGTACTTTCCTTTGCCTATTCATCTTTTTTTTTATATATATTTATACATTTCAAAAGAAAAAAAATCTGTGTAAATTTTGTTTTGTGCCCAATTTACAAAATATCTTCTATTGTCAGCAATAATAACATGTACATTAAATTATAACATGTAGTATTAACCTAATATTTATCTATTTTGAGTTTGACGCGTTCTGCAAACTGCACCATAGACTACTTCATATTTTTTTTGTTTTTACCCTCTTTCTGGTCATATCTGACATACGATAGGGCGCCTATCTACTGGGTATCACCAAATTCTAACCTTTCTGGAGGGGGGTTCAAGTTTTCATTTCGTAGGACTGCCGCAGAAATAATTGTCTGAACCCAGGCCGGGTTCAAACCGGCGCCGCTGTAGTCATTAATTTTCAACTAGTAATTAGTAATTTTCAACTGTACAAAATATGGTTGTCAGTAGCTCAGTGGTTAGGATAGTCTTACCAATTTGATGTCTGTTGGCGGTGCCGGTTCGAATTCGCCCTGGGGGTTGACTTTTGACTTGGGCTTAAATAAACTGAACTTAGCAATAAATATTTGTGTGTTTTTATGGTTGTTATGATAACAATAGGTTTTTACATTCACTTATCTATGCTTAACATATTTATTCTATTTAAAAAAAATTAATTTCTACTCAAAGTATGGTAGTGAAAGTTGTGATTTGCGCCGCAACACTTTTTTGTATATTGTAAATATCATGAAGTTATTATTTCTTTATTTTTCAAGTACCTAGTTTGTTTTTTTTTAATTGGGAAACATCTGTAGACCTGATTATTTGAACTGTTCACGCTTTTGATGCTCTAATAATAAGTCACACCATACCTTAGGTGTAACTTATCATTCCATACCATTAACAACATTTTAGAACAGTTATATAATATTTATTAGCTGGGTGTTAAAATGTAATCACCGAAATCTAATTAGGTTCGAAGACCTATTTGTAATGAAATGAAAAATTCTATTAAATGTGCAATAACTGGTGAGTGACTACTGACTTCCCCAGTACTTCATGGAAATGATTAATTTTTCTTAACGATCTATTGTTCCGTTCTTATGGTTTAGCTCGAATATACGGATTCATTGTGTAATGGATATATAAAGCTGCGTTTCAGATTGGATTATGCTTTCCATTACAATTATTTATTTTATTTCCTTTAATTAATTTCTTCGGCACACAAAGAATAATTTATTTAAAATATTTTTTATTATTGAACATCAAAGATCTTTTTGAATACTATATTAGATAGCATTTCTCATATATAGGCAGTAAAATTGAATATGTAAGGAATTACTTATCACTCACCATTTTATGTTTCTATTGGAATACTTCGTAAAACCTACCAGCGGAATTAAAAATTCTTACGTTACGTTCCATGTCCCTAAACTATAAAACTTAATGCAACTAGGTTAATAAACTAGTAAAGAATAAATTTGAGCAGGTTAAGAGGTCTTTAGGTTCTATAGTAAATTGAATAAACGAAATCTATAAGGAAATAACCGTTAAGTTATTATTAAATGCATTTTTTTTTAAATTCCAATATTGCTTAGCTTGCTCCTTCTGTTTAGAAACTTAAAAGTTAGATTTAACAAAAAAATTATCCTCCCTACTGTTTATTACGGGTGCGAAACGTGTCTTCATAAGTGTAGAGAGAAAAGTGCGTTAGGTTTTTTAAAATAAAATTTTTGGTCTGGATATTTATTAATTAACCGAACAATTTAGAAGGCTGGACAATGCCGAATTAAGGTAACTCCATCTGGTAATTATAATTCAGGATAAGTAGGTTTCTGGACGAACGGATTTTTTAAATGTTAATAAATACTGAATCTGGATTGCATCAAAACTGATCTCATAGATTTAGGTAGGTTCTCTACGTCTTTGTTGTTATAGTGTTATGGTAATACTTCACAGTGACTTGCAAGGTTCTGATATTCATGTTGCCATTTTGATGTAAGGAAGGTTCTTTCGCGGTTTACTTTGATCTCCGAGCAAGCTATATTTCACTCGGGTAACATACAAGGTATATCTACCTTACGAGGACAGCCAAGAAAATGACAATGTATTCTCTCGATAAAACAACAATGAACTGCCATATTTGCTTTATAAGCGCGTAGTAACCACCTTCAAAATGATTTAAATAATTAAACAACTTTTAGGATGTTACTTTATATTACTTTTTCTTTTTAACTGCTTTAAACATTTGTTCATTTTTATTAGGTCACCTATCTGACTATAGATAGCAACTTTTATATTTGTGTGTGACTGTACGCTAGAGAAAATTGATGATGGTAGACTTGTCACCCAACCGCAAAGTTTACCATGTTTTGGCGAATATCCGAAGCTAGGAGTCGATGAGAAAAGATGATCGATGCGGGAAGCTATCGGAGGAGTGAGGTTCCGGAATTTCATAATGAAATTTCTCTTGAGGCTTGAAAATGATCAGCGTCTAGCTGACCTAAATGGCCGAATTCGTCATCTCGGTATTTTATCATCAAAAACTGAATGAGTCTTCGTCGAATAATTTTTTTTTAAAAAATACTATTTTAGTTGAACAATATGTTTTTTGTAAGAAGTGTAACTCGAACTAATAATGATGTAAATCATGAGCCTTATTTGTATTGAAATATTTATATATATAAAAAAAAAAAAATAAAAATAAAGAGCCAGATACAAATTCATGCGTCTTACGCTTTAATTTTCATTAGAGATAAAATGGATTGTTTAATATGGTAGATGGATATGGTTTATAAACCATAGTTTGACCTCAGAAGTTAAGTAGTGTAGATTCGCACAGAACTGTACCTTGGACACTTCCCCACCCTAGAGTATGAGTGGTGATGGAAATTTAATTTTGCTATTTTTATTACCTCAGTGATACAATATACTGTTCCAGTAATTTTCAATCTTTATCGATTATAGTTTTCAGGATATCAATGGTTCACATATTTTATAGGATCGTTTGATGCATGTTTTTTCTTCTAGTTGAAAAGTTTATTCGATGTAATATTTGAATTTTCGTTGGTAGTAGCAATGATTTCTGTTTTCTGATTACAAAACATTTTCCACAATGAAAATATATGTGGTCACAATTTCGTACCATGGACGTTTCGGTGGACTGTATCTTGAACACCAAGATATCAATTTTTTAGCTTAAATGTTTGTGTATTTATGAATTTTCACTTCTTTACAGTTTACAATGGTTGAATATGGGAGATTGATAAATTTAACCTTTCAAACCCCTGTATCATCTTGTGTTGTTATCATTATTATATTTATTCACTGATTTTAAATTTACATCTTTATTATTCACTTCATAATCCTTTCAGTTATTTTTATTATTTTTTTAATAATTATTATTTTATTTTATTTTGAATTTAGTAGTTGTTAATTAAATTATTAATTTGATCACTTAAGATCAATTCAAAATTTAAAAATCGTATAGCCTCCACAACGCCCTAATAGTCTAAATTGTAATATTTACATTTCATTTATGTCAATCATTTTTTTGTGTTATTTTGGCACCGACCAATAGATGTCATCTTGTCGGATCATATTAGATGTAATTTTTTAAATGAATAAAATAAAATATAAAAATAACCTTTCAGCTTTATTATTACCAAAAAGCACAAATAAATAAAAAAATAATTATATATGAGAAGATGGTTAGGGGTGCGGTAATTGAAGAATAAAAATAAATAACTTGTTTATTAGTGCCAACATTTCGGCCAGAATTTCTTGTTTTTATCAGGTCTGCTCTGGAGACATCTAAATCCAAGTCAGTTAATAATTATAGTGATACATTTGAACTTTTATTATCGTTAGAGTAAACACGTGAAGGTTGGCCAGTTTTGTTTGCCTTTCAATATTACCGTCCTTAGAACTTTCATATTGCTAGGGGAAGTTGTGTTAGAAGAATTTTTATTTTTAAGGTAAACTTATTCTAAACAATTAATAGATCTTCTGCTAGATAAAATACTATTTTTTTTTTTTTTTTTTATGGCTACAGTTTAAACATATAAAGTAAAAAAACATTACATTACTCTAAAATGGACTCCCATAATCTAATAATTGTAGTAAGGAATGTTTTTACTGTTAAATTAATTATGAATCATTCTAGGATACGAATAAGTCAATAAATATTTCCCTTTCACTGATACCCTATAAGCCAGATAGAAGAAGATTGAGCCAGGTAGCCATGAGAAGAATATGGAAGACGTGGAAGATAAGCTCAAGGTTGGAGCTGACAGGTTATTAGATACAGGTTTAAGGGGGCAAGGGTCAACTATAAATCCCCGTCTTTTCCCATCAAATTTCAATTTATCGTTGTGCCTTTTCTCTGCTTTATATACAAACAAAAGTATTGATTTTACTCAAGTTAACTCAAAATGGTCTGAAGTCCAATTTTTTAATTGATTAATCTTGTGTTATTCTTTATTTCCATTAATAATTCTAATACATTATTAAAAACCAATATTAATTAACATTTTCAAAAGCATCCATCAAGTTTAGTATAAATATATTTAAATATT